>NC_046658.1:171770757-171783178 GCF_010883055.1 Belonocnema kinseyi | reverse complement strand
TCTCAACTCAACTTCTTAGCAAGCAAGATGTATAGAGACTGTAACACCCTAAAGATTAAGTTTCAGACTTTGACAAGTAATCCTCTGCGAATGGAACAACTGCGCTCTGTAGCGACTCATCCCACTCAAACTATGGCAGACTGTACTAAGACTTTACTACTTCCATTTTGAGAAAGAGTCCACTTTTATTTATAGAATTTCTCGAAGATATAAACTCAATTCTAAGGTTTTCTCCTCTTCAGCTTCCTTGAAAAATATCATTCAATTTATTTTAAAATTCGTTTCAAAACTGTTTATGAAAACAAGGCGGCTTTTGGCAGTGAAGCTGAACTGACTTTAATTGCATATCGGGTTTTTCGATTTATCATAGTAGCTTATAAACCACGTAAATTTTAAAACCAAAAAAATCAATTAACAAACTAATTTTGAACATAAATATGGATTTTTTAAAAAAGGGCCTACAGAAGTTTTTTGTTTCAAGTTTGAAATAGAGTTGCGTACCATGTAAGACGAGTGAGAAGTGGACGGTAACGAGAATGATTCCCGTTTTAATATTCTGTTTCTCGCCTCGTCTCGTCTCGTCTTGATTAAATAGATTAGCACAGTACGAGCAAGAACGATTGAGCACTACATTATATACAATAATTTAAATATTTTATTCTTGGATGAACAATAATGCTGAAAATCATTGAAAACAAAAATATTAATTAAAAATGTACGAGAAAAAAATTAAAGCGTATGCTCTTCGACTAAAGTATCTGTAAGTTTTCAAGCAACTTGAATATCACATCTTTCGAAATCACAAATCAACAGGATTTACAAAATCATTCGCAATACCATTTTGCAAGATATTTTAAAGTGCTGTTACTCTAGTATCCAAAAAAATTTTTTTTCTTTCTTTATATTTAAACATTATTTAATTTTTATTTTGTCTTAGGAACATAGCGAATAAAAAGAGAAATGCAAATAAAATCTCTAATAGTCGATAATATTTTTCTTTGCTCTGTAACGCACCAAATCACTAAAAAAGTTATATTCAAACACTTTCATCAAACTCTATTTTATATACGGAAGTTTAACTGGGTTTTGCTTTATTAAGAATTCAAAATATTTGAGAATCAACTTTGAATTCGTTTTCATTAAAATTCACTGATTTGGTTTCATTTAACTGTTTTCAGTTTAAAAATAAAAAATACTTTTCAGGCAACGCGCCAACTGTTACATTCTTCATTAAGAAATAATCTTTTAAGATGATAATTCAACTCCTTGGTTTGAAATTTGAACTAGTTGATTGAAAATTCATTTTCTATTCATAATTTGAGTTAAAAATTTACCTCTGGGGTTTTTTGTAATTAAAAATGAAATTACTCTATTTTTCGTGAAAAATAAACAGTTTTTACTTTCAAATTATTTCACTTAAATTTCTTTTTTTTTAATAATCACTCTTTAAAGTTCAAAAATTAAATCAACATTTTCTTCCTTTCTCAGCTAAATAAATTTTTTTAAACAACTTTTATTCCAGGAGTTTGTCTCTTTAGTTTAAAAATGTATCTCTTTTTGCATATTTTTTCAGTTTATAGTTAACCTTTTCGTTGAAAATTGAGATTTTTGGCTTTTATTTGATAATTTATTTGCTTGATTGAAAATATAACTATGTTGCTGAAAAATAGTTTGGTTTGTTTATATTGAAAATTAATTAATTCAATTATAAATTTAATTATATAATTTTTGGTGTAAATTGTACATTTTTTAAATGAAAATTCACAAATTTTTATGAAAATTTATGTATTTTGTTTAAAATTCGATCTTTGTGCTAGAAAATCAATCGTACCTCCTAAACATTTACTTATCTGATGAAAAAATGATATATTTTGTTGAAAATACGCCTTTTTCTTTTTGTTTGAAAGTCAAACTATTAGATTACAAAAAATTAATTCATAATTTCAATGGAAAATTGAACTCTGATGTTTTTCAAAATGAAAATTAAACTATTATATTTTTGGTTGAATATAAATATCTTTTACTTTCAAAACTCAAATATTTGTTTGAAAATTGTTGTAATTTGTTGAAAATTTTTGTTTTTTGGTAGAAACATAATCTTTTTGGTTCAAAATTCATCCTTTTGGATAAAGATTAAAATAATTGATTCAAAATGTCATTGTTTTGTTAAACAATTTAAACGTTTCGTTGAAATGTCATACTTTTTAAAAATCATTCTTTAAAGTTTACGAATTTTCTCCACATTTAATTTCTTTCTTGAGTGATTTTTTGTTGGTTTGATTCAAATATTGTCTCGAAAATTCATCTTTTTGTTTTGAAAATTCGCCTCCTTTTTAATAAATCTTTTTCGGTTATTGATCAACCTTTTTGTTTAAAATCGAAAATTGCGGCTTTCAGTTAAATTTTTGTCTTGCTTTAACATTTAACTATGTTGTTAAAAAATCATTTTTTAAAATAAAAAATTAATTCTTTTACTTGAAAATTAAATTATTCAATTTTTTGTCAAAATTTTACCTGTTTTAAATAAAAATAAAACATTTTTGTTGAAAATTCATTCGTTATGCTAGAAAATTAATCTTCCTGTCTAAAAATTTAACTCCCTAATGCAAAAATGATGTATTTTTTTAAAAATTCGCCTTTTTGTTTATAAATGTCACTGTTTTTTAATTATAATTAGAATATTTTTCAGTTTCAATATGAACTATTAAATTTTTTATATAAATATCTATATTTTCTGAATGAAAAATCTACTTCGTGGTTGAAAGTTACTTATTAAAATTTTGTTTAGGCGTAAATACTGCTTTGAAAATCAAGTATATCGATTTGCAAATTTAAAGTTATATTTTTAAATTAAGGTAAAAACATTAACATCTCCAAATGTCAATATGAATTGACATTACTACTATCTGCATTCCGTCTTTTTCTGCGTATCATCTGCTTAATTCCTACTGCCTAAATTCCGGAAATTTTCCGTTTTTTGAGCATTTTTTTCAAATTAAATTGACAGGTACGTTTGACAACCAACGAGAAAATTTCTCATGAATCAAGACTGGAACGAGAAACAAGAATTTCTCGTCTCAAAATTAAATTTGACTCAGTACCCAGCGCGCCTCGTTAAAAAACCAATATCTAAATATTAATTAATCAGACTTTCAGTCAAAAATTTGTTTAAAAAGTGCTGTCACTTATCAGTACTGTATTATAAAACACGCTTTTAGATTTAAATTTTAAATTTCTGAACCTCAATATATTCTAATACAGTGAAACTCTGATACAGTGCCAGTTTGTGGGTTGACTGTGGTGAGGAACAAAACCCGATTGAGTTCCACGGCCTCAATTCACGGAAGAAATATATCAGGGGGGCCTTATATCAGAGTTTCACTTACAATCTAATAAACCTAATGCAAATTTGAATAGATATGAATAAATCAATAAAGAAATGAATGGTTAAGCCAATAAATGGATCAGCACTGGTTAAATTTATGAAAAGCAAGTTATATGAGTCTCACATGTCTGAAATACTGCAATAATCATCTAACTCATCGAAGATGATTAAATGCTTGAATATGTAAGCTTACGATCAAAGGGATGTTTTGAGGCTGAATTGCAGTGAAATATTTGTTGCATGTATGCGCACTATTCAGGTAAAGACATGTGTAAAGCATGTAACATCGAAGCGAAGCGGCGTGTCGATCGAAGCTGCATGACATATGGGTGAGAAGTTAATCAAATCGTTTTCACCAATTCATCAACGTACCAGTGTGGTACGCACTCGTGACACGTTCAGTATAGACACGCACATTCGATTCAAGCCAGAGCGCTACCGGAAATGGGGTACTGTACAGTGTACAGTTTAATTACTTTCCGTTGATGTGACTGTCGTTGAAGGGTTGATTCCATCGACCTCGATTAATTCTATGCTCTACCTTCAAGTCAAGAACCATTGTTTAAAATTAAGCACTGGTTACCAACCAACACTTAAGGAAAATTAACTAAGCTCCAAGCGAGTGTCACGCCCTGGGACGTATTATAAGCATGATATTAACACTTATCTTATTAATGATCGCTATATTTATACTTGCTATTTATCTTGATAATTACGGAAGAAAAGGATTATGTGTTTATAAAAGCGTCAAGGCTCGTGCATATTCGTATTTTTCTATAATGATAAAATTAATAGTCTAAACACCGCAGTGCTAACCACTTAGTTTAGATAACTGGACTATTCATTCATTTTTACTAGTAAGGGTTAGAGTCCGCCATTAAAAAAGTCACTGCATTATCTTTAGATACATTTAAAGAAGCAATAAAGTTCCTAACGGATAACACCTTCTTTAAATTTAACCAAATTTTTTAGAAGCTTTTGGAACATCCGTAGTCTCCCCAATTTCTAATAATTTAGCTAGTGTGGTAATGGAAGCCTTAGAATCTAAAATTTAAAAAAAAAATAGATTTTTGAATTATTGCCTACCTTAGGTATGTCGATGACACATTTATGATAATTCTTAAAGATACTATTGAACAAACTACTACAACTTTTAACTTTATATATAAAAAATTAAAATTTTTACACAATATAGAAATTAATAGTAGTATGTACTTTCTTGAAATGTGCATTAATAAAAATGATAATGGTTTTATCTCTAATAAGTGGTGTCGGAAATCAACCTGTTATGGTCGATTACTAATTTTTTTATTTAAACGCCCTTTACAGCAAGAAATTTCTATTATAAAGAACTAATCTCATTCAGCTATTCTACTTCCTGACAATATATTTTATAATAATAACTTAAAAACGATAAAAAATTATCTTTATTTGAGTAATAAGTCTCCACATAATGTAATTAATAATAAAATTGATAATAGATTTAAAAAAATAAGGAAAAAACGTTAAATTAAACATTATAATATTATTATAAAGAAGAATTCTTTTCAAAACGCAATATAACTACTTTATACTAAGGTAAAAATGTATTAAATATGAAAAGACTCTTAAAAACTAATAAAATTCTGAAATTAGATGAAGACCAATCAGAAACACTGGAAAAATTACGTAGGTTACCGTTTCTTTTGTAATTGTGGAAAATGTTATATTGGACAAAAAAAGAACTTCACACAGTACAAACAAGAACACTATGGTAATTTCAGACTAAATTATGATAGCGTACTTAATTACCATTTATATAATAATATTATTGATTATAATTCTCACTTTTTCCTTTGGGATGAAACTGTAGTTTTAAAAAGAGAGTAATCCTATATAAAGAGCTTTTGCTGAAATGGTTTTTTCTTAAAAAAGAACTGGGTAATTCTTATCACAAAATTACAGATTTAGACCATTCTAATTAATCTTACAATTCTATTTTTGAATTCCTTCTTTAAAATCATCACGGTATTACCAACGCGGCAGTAAAATAGCACTTTATTGTACTACGGCGAGCGGCACGTTCAAGAAGGAAGAATTAAGTGAAAAGTAAAAGAAAAATGAAAAAAAAAGAGTAAGAACATTTCACTTTCAAACTACGTTTAACTACGAGGTGGATTTTAGACTTCCAACATCAGTCCACACGTGTGCGTATGAGGTACAATCAAGCGCCGTTTTCCAGAAAAAGAGCTCTCATTCTGCTTATTTCAGACGTTAAATTATGCACCCCCGTATAAAATTCAACTTTACTGCCTAGGTACATAATGTAATATTATCATGCTAGTTACTAATTCTAAATACTAGTAAACTGTTCAGTCTCCAGTATTGTCGATAATTGCTTTACATCGTTTAGGGTTCCTTTCACCCAACCTTTCTTAATAAATTAAAGACAATAAACGACACATTTCTGGAAGACGTTTTGATAACAATTTGACAGTGAATGGACGCTTTTCCTCTATTTCCCTTTTTATAAAACGCCAAATATTCTCAAATGGATTTGCATCAGGTGACAGCACAGGCCAGCCTAAGGTTACTATGCCATTTTCCTCTTACCAGGCTGTGTGCAAATGACTTCCATGTTTTAGATTTAGGACATCGAACTCGTTTGTGCATTGCGTGAAAAAAATGGCAGAGTGATCTTAAGCTGGCCTGCACAGTCACCTGATGCAAATCCAATCAAGAATGTTTAGAATCTTATGAAGAGGAAAGTTGGGGAAAACCTACATTCACTGTCAAACTGTTATCATGATGGCTTCGAGACATCTGGCGGTCATTTTTTCCAATGTATGCAGAAATATTGATTAAAAGTATGCCAAAAGGATATCAACCTATAATCGACAATACAGGATATCGGACAATTTACTAGGTAGTTGTGTATTTTTGTATAAATAGCAGATTATTTACCTAGGCAGTAAAGTTGAACTTTATATGAGGATGCAGTATTTAGCGTCTAAGCAAAAAGCGAGGACGACAAAACTGCATCCAGGTTTAAAACAACTTTACTGCCATAAAACATAGATGACTCTATCTGAAATAGGCAGAATCACCTCTTTTTCTAAAATACAGCCCTTGATGGTACCGCGTACGCACCAGCGTAGGGCGAAATTATAAGTCCAAAATCTATTCCGTAGTTTGGGATAATTGTAAAATAAATTCTTCTGACGCTTTCATTTCACTTCTTTCAAATCTCACTCAATTTATCCTCCTTGTCGCTACTTAACATGCCGCGTTTAGCAGTGCAATACAGTGATATTTTACTGCCACTTTGCAAGCAGGAAAAGGGCGGTTATTCTGCCTGATTCAGATAATAGTATATTATGTACCAAGGCATTAAGGTTTAACTTTATACGAGGATGCAGAATTTAACGACTTTACTGCAATGGTGCATATGATACTTTATCTTAAATAGGTAGAATAAGAGTTCTTTTTCTGGAAAACGGCACTTAATTGTACCACAGACGCACGCGCGTGGGGTGACTTTAGAACTCCAAAATACACTTCGTAGTTAAACTTAGGTTTAAAATAACTGTTAAAATAACTTCTAACTCTTTTCTTTCATTTTTCTTTCACTTCTCACCCACTTCTTCCTCTTTGCTGTCACTTTACGGTCCGCTCGCCTCAGTACAATAAAGAGCTATTTTACTGCCGCTCAGCAGGCAGATAAAGTGCGCTTTTTCTACCTATTTCAGATAAAAGTACTTTTTCTTTCTAGGGTGTTTTTTAAATTACAATCATGTAATTTTTAGATTTAAGACCCACGTTCTTGTGGGATCATAGTTGATACTTGTCGGCTGCCACTTTTGGAGTCATTCGTATGGGAGCAGGATGCTTTTTCATCCTGCACTCATAACCACAAATATGTTTCTTTAAGCCTCTTGAATTGTATTGTCTCGACCACTTATAATGTTTTTAATACTTAAAAATTACGCATCACAGCAACAAATTTTTTAAAAATAATGGTAACTATTATGAATTATTTAAATCATAATCTCTATTTCATATAAAATTTAAATAATAATCAACTTTTAATTTCTTTTATCTGACATCATAAAGCAGATACAATAATTTAAAATAAGAAACTTTCCATTATTATTAAATGTATTAATATACATTTTGACTTTCTAAAAGTCTGACTCGCTCCAATAGATGATCAATGAGTTTCGTTTCTAATTTTAAATGTATTATTTACGCAGATGACTGTATCTTTCTTACATTTCAAATACGTTTAGTATTTTTTTATATCTTTTTATAATGTATTGTATTTATTTGGTTCCTCTAATGTTGGAAACTATGTTTCTAAAACGTTTTATTAAAATTCAATAAAGTCGTCCGACTCCATTTATAACAGCATCGTTCTCATTTTATTCTCATTTTATTAATAGGTACTATCAATATTCGGTATTTAATATCGGGCGAAAGCTCCCTGTTATATGAACGTGAAGGGATAATTCTCTCACATATAGAATACAAATGTCAAGTAGTCGATAGACTGCGACCATTTTAAAACAATTCCCAATGTTTTACATTAAATCATAATCCTAAAGTAAAAATCAGTTGAGTGTTGTGCTTTAGAAATTAGGTAAAACTGAAATCGATTTGAATTTATATTTTCCTTTCAAGAACAATCCTGAAGATGGTAAACCATCATCGTGATCATCCAGCAGCGCGAGAATTCAACCCAGCTGTCGAGCAATTACCACCTGTACTAATTGCACCTTTACCAGCCGCCCAAGAGGAAAATCCAGCAGTCATGTCAGAACTAGTTTTCGAGAGAAACTTTTTCGCAAGTAAACCTATTTTTTTCGCCTTGCTCCAAGGATTTACAATTGCATAATCAAAGCATAAAACCGATACGTCTAAATAAATGAGTTAGGAACTTATTATATTCCATTAACGTAGAATACGTCATTAGGATCCTCCGTTATTTCCTCATCTAGATCGAATTGAGAATTTTATAGGTTCTGGATCGTCTCCTTTGCACACCCAGTTCAAAAAAAAGCAATCAACTACATTAAAATTTAGTAAGATTAAATTAAAGTTAATATAGATAAGTTTTCCTTTTCTAAAGTCATATCAACTATCTTTCTTTAAATCTGTACATTCTTAAATTTAATAATCTTAAATAATGTGGACTCAATCGCATACAAATTAATTTGCAGAATATTTTTACTTCTTAAGTAAATAATTATTTGGAATAAGTAAAGATTGGCCTTCAGAAGTTTAGAATGTAACATGAGGAGGAAAGAATTCTGATAATCAACTGGACTGTTCCCTTACCTGAAATGGTAAACTATACGATAAAATTTAACAAACCTTTCAGGATGTTTCTTTCATGGTCAGATGCACCTACGTAATAGCTCAAAAGTACTTTAAAACAAAATTATTAAATAAACATAATACTTTTAAATGTGATAGCTTTTGTGCCTCCTCTCGAAATCAAGTTTTGGCACTTACGCCCTCATGACACAGAACGCTTAAAATATTTGTTTGAAATATTTGTTATAAACTTCTCATTGATTATGTTGGATAAGTGAATTTTTAAAAATTTGTTTGAAATCATACTGCTTCTAAAAAACAAAACATTAATTTTTCACTTGAATCATTTCCAGTATGCTCATTCTGTTAAAAAAGAATTTAAAGTAAAGAGAAGCATTAAGTCGAGTTTTTTTAATCGATTTCTCATGTGAGCTAAACAGGCACAGAGGTAGAGTGAAAGCAAAGAATTAGTATCTGTGAAGCGTGAAAATAGGGATAACGACCCTTTTCCATTCGTTCCGCGAAGTGGTTGGGATTAAATCACAAGTGGGCTTTATATCGTGGTTAATTCAGTTAATACCTCGGCCATTATGATTCCTAAGAAATTTGTGTACCCTATACTGTATAAAATGTTGAACAAATTTTCTACAACTTAATAGGTATTAATCTTCATTTTAGTTAAGAATGTATTTTCGCCAATGACTTAGAGAATTTTCCTAGAATTTCAGAAATGTACCATAAATTCATCGGGAAATTCACTGAAACTTAGGAAATCAAATTATACTTACAGTTTTTCAAGGAGTTTCTCCAGAAGCTTCTGATAATTTTTGAAAAAATTTTGGCGTATTTCCTACAGCTCCTGGAATGTAATGAGACCCCTGATCAATTCAGGAAATGGTTTTAAAAAAATGTTTCAATTAAAATATGTTATTGGTAGTTAATTTGATCAAACTTATCTTTGATCAATTTTAGATGCTTTTCTAGAAATACGATTAATTGTTATATGTATTTGCATCGATATACTACGTTATTTAATTAAATTTTTTATCAGCCCGTAGTAATAGTCATCTCGAAGAATTCTTCCCACGGATTGCCCATGCTTGCGAATTATTTCGATTTCAACGATTATAGGGTAAAAGTGAAAACAACACTTGAAACTAATCACTAGTGGCAGCGTGATGATTTGTACAAAACAAAAAAGTGAGCCTACCCGAAAGCTAGGTCCCTAAACTCTTAAAGTACATTTGCGGAACGATTGTTATTCAACATCATGTATGATACACCTGGGCATCATAAGAACTCATTTTATATAATTTTTAACCACTTGACGAGATTCATTGCACTTATTCTAAACTGAATAACACGTACAAGTTTCTAGTGAAGAGTGGATGAAGTGGTTTGTTCTGGTTTTTAAAATTTTGTAGCCATGGAAAAGAGGCTCTAATAATATCGTCCGGGTCTTCTTCTATTCTTCGCTCCTAATTTTTCTCTGTAGGAGAAGTAGAGAAAGACCCTATCCAACTTCAACCCCTTCCCTAGCCAAGTTTGTTCAGTAACCTACTCAGCTTTACCCGGTCCAGTACCCAGTAAAATTTCTGTATAATACTTGCGGCTGTATATCTCGATACCTGTTGAAGCGTAATATTTTTAAAAAGTGAAAAATAATTTGTCTCAATGCTTGTTCCGGGCAAAAAAATCTGACGGAGCCAAAACTTTTGCAGATATATAGTACATAACGTATTCAAGAAATCCACAGAAACACGGAATTCATGGACTTGAAGAAATTTATGGAATTTAAAAATTCAAGGAATTTATAGTATTCATGGAATTCATGGAATTCAAGCAACTCACTTAATTTTAATAATTCGCGAAATTCATGGAAATCGTGAAAATCATGGAATTCATGGCATTCACAAAATTCAATATGTTCATAAAATTCAATGAAACCACGAAATTCACGGAATGTATGGAATTCATAGAATTCCACGAATTTATTAAATTTTATAAATTCCGTGAATTATTTGAATTCCGTCAATTCCGTGAATTCCGTTAACTCCTTAAGTTCCATAAATACTGCCAAATGCATGTACTCCATGAATCACATAAATTCCGTAAATTCCTTGAATTCCGCAAATTCCTTGAAATCCATGAATTCCGTTAATTCCATAAATTTCATGAATTTCTTCATTTCTATAAATTCTGCGAAATTCATTCATTCCTTAAATTCCATGAATTCCGCAAACTGCATGAACTCCGTAAATTAAGGGAGTTACATCAATTCCGTGAATTAAGGGGACTGGGTGTTTGGAATGCTAGGGGAGTAAATGATCTCAAGGTAAAAGAATTGCGTGAAACTATGGACGTGAAGAAACTAGATATTTTATGTGTGCTCGAAACAAAGAAAAAGGGATGCGAAACTAAAGACATAAAAAACGGCGTGTTGAAAGGCGGATTTGAAATATGGTCAGGAGTAGATTGTGAATCATATGGTAAACAAGGAGTAGGTCTCATTTCGAATGAAAGAGCAAAGCAGCATCTCGGAGACCATGGCTTCGTGCCTTCCAGACTGCTGTGGGCTAGAATGAAAGTAGGAATCAGAAGGCTATTCATTATAGCATGCTACGCGCCGGTTGATAGTGATCCTAGAGAAGTAAAAGACGACTTCTGGGACACTTTAAATGACACAATAAACATCTGCGAACATGGGGAAAGAATAATTCTACTAGGAGACATGAACGGTTGGGTGGTCATCCAAAATCAGGATACAGAAAGAGTATTAGGTAATTTTGGGGATCCAAGAACAAACTATAACGGAGATAAATTAGTTGGTCTATGCTTAGAAAGGGGTCTGTTTCTTAAAAATACTTGGTTTAGGCATAAAATGATCCACGTGTACACCTGGTATAAAGGAAACAGGCGCAGTATAATTGACTTCGTTGTTGCGGATGAAAGACTTAGAGAGTTAGTCAAAGATACAAGGGTCATGAGGGGTCCTGAATGCAATACTGATCATTACCTTCTGATCTCAAAAATTAACTTAGGTCGGGGTCGGAGAAAAAAGAGACCCAAGAGAGCAAAACAAACGCGAATCATAGTTTTAGAACCTACAGAAACCGGATGTTCGAATAGATTTCCAAAATAAGATAATCGAAAGCATAGATAGGGCAGCATGGAAGGACCGTATAAAAAACAAAGATTTAGAGGGCGCCTGGACAATGTTACGGAATATCCTTGTTAGATGCACGATGGAGGTGTGTGGTACCGCAATTGTAGGAAGAATGTCTGTTGATGCGTGGTGGAATGATAAAATTCCGGCTGCCCAAAAAGCAAAAAGAGAAGCGTACACGAGAACTTTGAACATCGCAGGTCTTAGCAATGAGGAAATAAGTAGACGTAGAAATGATTATAGACGCGAAAACACGATACTTAAACGATTAGTTGAAGAAAGTAAAGATACAATTAGAGCAGAAGAAGAGATAAAAATACAAAACGACTTTGAAGGAAGCAGGAAACTACTTTATAAAAAAATGAAAGGAAACAAAAGCACAGAAATTGTCAACATGAGAAATAGTAGGGGGGAAATGGTATATGATGCAGATGGAATACTAGAGGCTTTCAGAGACTATTTTAGGAGAAAAATCGGAGATGAAGCTATAGGACACCACAACTGCGATGTTGAACACGATGCATTGGAAAACTCAATTGAAAAAGTCTGTGTCACTGAGGTTAGGGATATAATTA
>NC_046658.1:171769410-171770657 GCF_010883055.1 Belonocnema kinseyi | reverse complement strand
TTCATGCAGGCTCTCGTATTTCTGTGACTTCTTATGTCTCTTCTAAGTAGGGTCTCATTCACACATTCTAACCATTCTTTCCGCGGTCTACCTCTGGACACGCTGCCATTTACTCTACCTTGATACACTTGTTTCGTTAGTCGTTCATTTGGCATTATCTCAACGTGTCCGAACCATCTTAATCGATTTCTTTCCCATGTGTCTACTAGCGTCTCTTCTGCACCACATTCTTTTAGAATTATCTCGTTACTTACTTTGTCCATCAGGGATTTCCCGCTTGTTATGCGCATGAATCTCATGTTAATTGCGTTAATTTGACTCTTAGCTTTTTCTTGATATGTCCATGTCTCGCTACCGTATAGTACAGACGGTACAAATATAGAATTATGTATTGCCATTTTATCATTTTTTTATAAATTTTTACTTCTGATAAGGGGACCTGCTCTACCAATAACCTTCTTACCTTGATTTATTCGTCTATCTAATTCCTCATCTATCTTCCCGTCCCTAGTAAATAAGCTACCAAGGTATACGAACTTATCAACTTGTTCAATTCTCTCATCATTTAATAAAATATTGCATAGCGTCTTCTCACTCTTTCTTTCGAACACCATATTTTTTGTTTTATTTGCGTTAATTTTGAGGCCCATGCTCGTCATGCTTGCATCCAGTTTATTCAACATTCTTTGTAGGTCTTCGATAGACTCTTCCATAACAACCTTATCATCTGCGAACGCTAACCCTCGTACCCTTACTGTTTCGAGATCCACACTTCTTAAACACTTAAACACTTAAACAATTCTTAAACACTTGTCCATAAATAATATAAATAACCATGAAGACATAACGCATCCTTGTCTAACTCCTTGAATAATATCGAAACAGTCACTCAGTTTCCCATTCATTCTTACATTCGCTTTGCTACCTGTATATATTGTTTTCATAGCTTGTAGGATCCATCCATTGACTCCATACTCTTTCAGAACTTCCCAAATTTTACTTCTATCTACCTTGTCAAAAGCTTTTTCCATGTCAACAAATGCACAGAAAACTTTTTTTCCTACTCTCAAATTTTTTTCTGTTATTTGCCTTAAGCTAAATATTTGATCCGTACGTGACCTTCCTGGCATAAACCAACTTTGGATTTCCCAAATCTTTGTTTCTGTTATTTTCATTACCCTGCGAATAAGTATTTTTGAATATATTTTACTTACGGTGCTTAATAAGCTAATCCCTCTGTAATTATT
>NC_046658.1:171739341-171769310 GCF_010883055.1 Belonocnema kinseyi | reverse complement strand
ACGTGTTATTTACTTAAATATCACGAGAATTCTGGATCAATCTGAAAAATCTCTATCCCTTCCACACACTACTCCTTTCCCCTGCCGAGTGAGTCACGCCTATCCCGAAAGGGAAATGGCTTATTGGTGTAAAAAAAAGGGAGTAGTTACATCAATTCCGTGAACTCTCTTAGTCCAATCGGAAGTTCTACCCCTACACTAGCGGACACATTCCCGTGCCCTAGACAAACTTACCTTGTTTCCTAACAGACCTTACCTCATACTCTATTATCTGTCCAAAAAATATAGGCACCTCGATTTTTGTACACGAATTGGTCTCATATTTTTAGAATTTTTTTCTGTTAAAATTTTCCTGAAAGTATGTACAAAAATTGAGGTGCCTATATTTTTTGGATGGATAATAGTTGACATTACTCTGTACCTTATGTGGAAATAATCATATATTTTGAATCTCTTGTGAATTATCAATGCGATTCCGAAGTAACTTAAATGATGCCTAGCAGCTGACTGATAAATCATTAAAAAATCAGTTTAGGCGTTAATTTATCTAGATATTTTAGAAATTGTGAGATTGAAAAAAGGAACATAAAAACGACATAGATTCGACCTGTGTAAATTTTTACATCCTGATTTATCAAATCAATTGTTACCAAATTTTAACGAGGTAGTCAGCAACAGATTCTTATTGACACTGATGAAAATTTAGTGTTAATTGGTTGAATGGATTAGGTAGCAGAAGTGTACATGGGTGAAAAACCTAATTTTTAAAGTGCAGAATTCCTGAAAGTAAAACAAAAAATCGGACGACCAAATTCATTGAATTTGAGAAAAATATGATATTTAAGGAATTTTTCGCATTCAATTAATTTATAAAATTCCAGAAATTCGTAGAATTCTAGTATTTCATAGAATTCAAGGAATTCGTAGACTTCAAGTAATTCATATAATTCAAGGGATTCGTAGCATTCAAGTAATTCATAGAATTTAAAGAATTTGTATGATAAGTAATTCGTATAATTCAAGGAATTCATAGAATCTAAGAAATGAGTAGAATTCAACTAATTTATAGACTTCGAGTAATTTATGAAATTCAAGGAATTCATGGTGTTTAAGGAATTCAAGGAATAGAAGGAATTCATGGACTTGATTTTCGGGTGTTTGGAGAGATCAACGTGGTTTCGCTGCTGTTTCAGCCTCCTCGAATTTTTTATTTATTTATTTTTTGTTTTGCCTTGATAAGAGTGCTGTATAAGTGCTGAATCGTTGCTGAATATTTTTTACAAATATTTTTAATTGTGATTCGATATCATTGAAAATATTAACAAAAGACAGAAATGAAGAGAGAAGAAGGGGGATTTGGTTGGCTTACTTCTTATTTTTCTTTCGTTTTTTTTATATTTTTGTTGGCAAAAAAAACGTTTCTTTTGTTCTTTAGAATTTTTTTGAAGTTGCAATAGGACCACTTTTGTCTAGTTTTCAAAATTTAGTTGTTAAATTTTAGGTTTAATTTACAGGAATTCTGCACATTAACCTGACTATTGGATGTTTTGTATATGATTTGAAATTTTAATTTATATCATTTAACTTACTTAAATTTAAACTTTTTTTAAATTATCAAACAAAAATGCATTTTTCATTCAAGAAAGGCCAATGCATTTCTGTAAAGTCCTTTATGAAAAAAAGTTTCTTTTATAAGTTTTGTGATCCTAGATAATCTTTACAACATGAATAACAATTATTCAAACAATTAATATAATTGTTCATACTAAGTCAATTAGTAATTTAATTTCAGTCAATTCCAGTTACCTATTTTCTGTATATAAAATTTAGTTCAAAATTTCATACAGTTTCACTCGGCAGATTTGGTTCATCAGCGATGTTTTTCGTGGTTATTTAATTTTGGATCTCAATTGCACATGCTAAGAGTTTTTATGTGAGCGATTGAAAAAAATATACTTTTTTCTTTTTATTACTTTTTATCACTTTAATTACTTTTATTATTTCGTCAAACTTTTGGGATTTTATGCAAGAAAATATCGGGGATAATAGGCTACACTTAAAGTTAGATTTCAAAAAAATGTAGAGAATTTTCCAAGAAGCGGAATAGAAAATATTTTTAAATGTCGGAACAAACCGCTCCTACACGATTTCAGAGCAAATGCCTCAAAACTTTGTTTGCATTCTGAAAAAACGAAAATCCCCTTTTCTTTCTATAAAAGAAAAGAAATTTTTTTGACGAAAATAAAAAATAAGAAAGAAAAATGAGAAGACAACTAATTAAATGAAAAATGGTGATTTTTTGCAAATGTTTTTTTTTTGTGGTTTGATAATGATAGAATTAAAGAAGACAAAAAAATAAAAAGAGAAGTAAGGTGAATTATTTGGTTGCCTTCTCATTTTTATTTTTGTTCAAAAAAAATTTTGTTTCTACACCTTCTGAAGAAAGAAAATGTTTTTTTTTCAGATTGCAATAGGAACATTTTATGGTGGTTGTCCAAATTTGTTTGTTTGATTCTTGGTTGTATTTTTCGGAAATTCTGCACATTAGCCGGTTGCGTAATTTGTAAAAAAATATCGCAATGAACTGTAATATATGTGAAAGAATAAAATGGCTCTATTTAGGACAATGCGCTTTAATTATGCGCCTCCGTTGCCTCGTAGATTTCAAATAATTGGTCTTCTCCATGGATTGAAATAATGAAGAACTTGCATAGGGAAAAATCAGACAGTAAACTGCCGCGATAATAACAGTAATAAATGATCAATGGAGCGTAACGATAATTTATGAGACCTGACTGGAAAGTGGTTCTACGTGACTTGAATCGTTTTTCCGATGAACTCTTGAAGCGAATTTTCCGAGTGAACGCAGGCGTCTGCACTCCGAAACACAAGAAGCAACTGAAATCACAGCGGAACGGAATGGCAAACCACAGGAGCGCCAGATGTTATTTAGATGAAGTCCAAAACGAACAACACAGAAGGTTTTATACTTTGATGCATTGCGGAATTGACTTAAAACTTCCTTTTTAAAAATCCCACTCTTTTTAAAAATCTCAGAGTTTTATCTTATAATATGAACAAATTTTTGCATCAATATCATATATAAAGTTAACCATTTTCAATATAGTCAGTACATTCGAGCCTCTCAATAATGAAATATACTACGGAGGAAGTAGATTACAAAAAAAGAAAATTCGCGTTTTTTTTCAAACTTTAAATAAGAAAACGTCCCACCGGAATCTTTAAACTCTCGTTTAATTAATATGGAGAAATTCTGGATTTTCGAAAAATTGAACTAATACTTCGGTACTTGATCAAAACGCGCCAAGTTTTTTTTAGGGATTTAAGAGGAGTGTCTACGAAATAAACCGACACTAATAACATTTTTATCTCCACCGCCCCCCGCCCCCTCACTACCCAAATATGACCCAAGAATTTTAAAGAAACATTTGTACGTATTATTGTTAATTTTCAGCCATTTTTTTCGTGTTTTTCAGAACAAAATTATTATTTATTTCAAATAGATTTGAAAAAATAATCGTACTTTTAAATGAAGTGTAATAGTTTCTCATTTTTTTGGAGGGGAAATTTTTTTTAAAAACATAACGTAATTATTCAAATAATTAATTATTCTTTATTTTAAACATTTCTATAAACTGAGCCAGAGATGTTTACTTTTTTTTTAAATTTGTATCCTATGCTACATTCTAGGAATAATGATGTAATTTTTTACCTTTCTTCTACTGCTTAAAAAACTTCTATATGTTTAAACAATGTTTATTTTCATGAGCAGTTTTTTTCAACAACTTTAAAAAATAAGATAAAATAGAATACATACAATTATTTTTCTAAATTTATAGTGTATAAAAGTAATGTATTAATCTTTTTTAAATTATTTTTTAATAAATATAATTTTTTTGAACAATTCATTTACTCAAAAATATTTTTAAAATTCATTTTCTGAATTGAACATAATATTTAATGATATCTAGAATCAGTAAGTTCTGCTATACACGTCATGTGATTATTTAAACAATTTCGATTCGTCATCCATCCATAATAGATTTTAATGAAATGAAAACACAATAAATAATTGTATAAATAGTGATAAAAAGCTTTTAGCAAAATTGACTACTTCTCAAAATCATTAAAAATTATGTTTCGTTCATAAAACACGATTTTGAAAATATTGTTGAAAAAAATAATTGTATACACGAACTTAGTCTGTTTACAAAATAAAAAAAAATGTTAAATAAATTCTTTCTATACGCTACAGACAGAAAAATAACTTTATGTGTTCCGTTTTATATTATTTTTTCAACTTTTTATAAGAACACTTCTTGAGCAAATAAAGTTTTTTCAACTAATAAAAATTTGTTAAGCATTACAACAAATGTATCAAAATTATGTAATTATTTAAAAAAGGTAGCATAGACTACCAAATTGAGAAAAAAAGTATACATTACTGAATGAACGTTAGAATATTTGGAAAATAAGACAAAATTAATTATTTAAATAATCACATAATGTTATGGAAAACATTTACCACTTCAAGCAAGGACTTAGTTTTACATTTGATTCAGTAGTACATCCAAATATTTTTTTAACGAAAAACTGTATTTCGTCAATTCAAAAAAATAATTGCAAAACAGATATTATTCATTCGGCTTAATTTATATATGATTTTATAATCGCAGAATGTAATTATTTCTCAACATATACTTGCCACGATGTTAAATATTAATTTACATTAAATAAAATATATAAACAGTTTTATTTTTCATTGCATGCCTTTCTTATTTTTTTATTTCTCATTCCCTATAAAAATTCAGCACTAAATTTTAAAGAGATTTATGTGGCCTGATTTTTTATTTGTCGGTTTTGCTTAAACTTTGATGTTTATGCAAAGAGCTAAGAAAAAATCGATATATACGTTTTCATCGTTTATCTTCTTAATTTTTTTTCTATGATCAGCATTGACAGACATTATGAACGGGGGTAGTTAAAAGCAAAAAAAAAAAATAAAATAATGGCATTGATAAGTTAATTTTTATAAACAAATTAACTTAACAAATAGTCTACGCTATATGTTTTTCGTTTTCAAAGTAAATTTTTGGGTTAAAATTACTTACTTTTATCGAAAAAATAATACTCAATCGTAACAATTTGTCATCCGATATTTTTTATTAATTTTATAAGCAAGAAAAAGTAGTAACGAAAAAAATTACCTTCTGCCTTGAAATATCCACACTGGCTATATGTTTTTGTAATTTGTTTATTAAATTAATAAAGAATATGGAATGATAATTGTCCATCACCAAACATCACTGGCGACATAATCTGAGGAAATTTAAGAAAAAAAGCAATTACGGGGCCTTAAAGGTCCACACTGGGAAATTGTTTGTTTAATTTGTTTATAAATTCCATAAAAATATAGCATGATCATTTTCTATCATTATAATTCACAAGGGAAATTATTCGAGGAAAATTAGAAGAAAAATCGATTTCTTTCTGCGTTAAATGCCCATACTGGGCATTTTTTTATATAATTTGTTTATAAAATTAACAGAAAGTATTGGATGATAATTTTCTATTACTTAACATTGCTGAATATACAACTGGACGAAAATTAAGAAAAAAGGCTATTTCTTGCTGTCTTTGAATGTCCAAACTGAGCATTTGTTTATACAATTTGTTTGTTAAATTGACAAAAAATTTCGAATGATAACCTTATATTATTAAAGATCTCTGGCGATATAACTTGAGAAAAAATCTGAAAAAAACCTATTTCATTCTGCTTTCAAATGTTCCCCCTAGGAATGTGTTTGTACAATTTGTTTATAAAATTAATAAAAAATATCGAATGATAATTTTAAATCATTGAACATTATTAGAGATATAAAATAAGGAAAATCAAGAGAAAACAGGATTTTCATCTGCCTCTAAATGTTCACAATAGGCACTTGTTTATATAATTTGCTTATAAAATTAATAAAAAATATCGAATGACAAATTTTTATATTTAAGTGTTTTTTTTTTATAAAAGCAACTCATTTTAGCGCCAAAATTTACTTTGCAAACAAAGAATACATAGTTTAGATTATTTGTTAGGCTTAGCTGTTTATAACAATTAACTTAACAATGTATTTTTTTTGCTTTCAACTGCCCCGTGTATAAAGTCTGCCAATGTTGATCATGAAAAAAAAATTTTAAGAAGATAAAGAAAAACGAAAAAATCTACTTTTTCTGAACTCTTTGCATTAACATAAAAGTTTAAACAAAAAATAAAAAATCAGGCCACATAAATCTCTTCAAAATACTGAAACTGTGAACAATGTTATAAACTTATTTTTAAACTACTGCAACATTTAAGTGCATGTGGCACAACCAAATACCTATATTGTCGACCACACTTTATCAGTTCACTGGTTATTTTTTTGAACCTAAGAACTTTTTTGTAAATAAAATATCTAGCTGAAACTTTGGAAAATTTATGAGAGTACAATAAAGTACGTTTAGGTACTTCCTTTGGATAGGAACTTCACTAAAAATTATTCCTGACCAAATTCTTTACCAAATTGATTTAAATAAAATCAAACTAAATTTTACATTTTTATCAAAAGCAGAATAAAAATAATCAGGTTAATTGTAATACTTACATTAAATAATGTATAATGCATGTATATGCTATGTATGTATGTATATGTATAATGCTGTAATGCAACTTGTAGATCTTAAAACTTGAGGAGGCTTAATTTATCAAAATCTTCATTTCTTTTATCTCACTTATCACGTTGAAAAGTGCATTAGAAAAGACACTTCTAAAATAGATGTCTTCAATTTTATCATGGATGGGGGGCTAGAATCTTATAACTTTACTTTGCTTGCACTAAACACGCGTCTGATACTTTAGCCTATTCTGGGTTTTATTATATACGACTACGGATGCGACAATTTACTCATCAGGAGTATCAAAGAGTAAACAAGAAATCTGTAGTCAAAAGAAAATTGACAAAATTGGAAGCAGATTAACTTCTCACGTAATATCCTATACTACAAGGGAGCTAAATATTGTATTGAATCTTTATTAAGTCACTAAATTTTACCTATAAGTATTGATTTATTTAATAATACATATTTATTTACCTGATAATGAGTATTGTTCATTACTTGTTCCTACAATTTCAATTTTTTTTTTCCATAAAATTCGTGCATAAATAAAATCTACTGGAAAATAGTTTTAAAGGAAAAATTAAAAAACTTATATTTCTGATTAGTCGCAACACTATATAATGACATAAATATAAAAATTTTTTAGTAATTCCAAAAATATTTTTACGAAGTATCAAATCTGCAACTTTGCTTATCAGTAAGTTTTTGTTAAAATCGAGATTTTTTACTTTGACTAAGTTTACAAATAGATTCATATTATTTGAATTATTTATTACATGTCGAAAACATTGAATTTATCACATTCAAATTTTAAATTAAAACGCCACTACTCTACTATTCCCTCCCGCCCCTAGTGGCAATTTCTCGAATAAACCGGAGGCTTGAATAGGGGAACATCCCCAAAACACCTACAAGTCAGGATTTTGACATTACCTCATAATTTTTGCGGTTTCAATGGTTTATTGGGTGTTTCTGAGGTTCTGTCAAAATCCTTACGTGTAGGTGTACAATGTGCATCCAGCCAGCGAATCCCATTTGTGACAATGTCTTCAGCACGCTTGGCAACGATTGCGACCAGAAAGACTTCAGAAATTGGTGGAAAGAATGCCCAGAATTTGTAGGGCAATCATCAAATCGAAAGGCCAACATATCGATGAAAAACGGCTGGATTGATTTTCTCAATTTTTTCCAGAAAAAAACTCAAGAATATCACAAGTAAAAGCTTAGTACTTATCAATAAAATTTTATTCTAAAGAAATACGTTGTATGAAACTTTCTGAGAACGATAATTAAAGTCTATGTAAGGTATACACTTTTAATATCATAATTATCATAGTACTTTACATAATTTACTTGTTTGTATTTTTAGCCACAATCATTGACCAATTGAAAAATCTTGCAGGACCTTCGGTGACTAATTATACCGTTTTTTTATTTTCATGCGAAATTATTTAACTTTCATTTTATTAATTGTTTCTATCACAAAAATTTTGTTCATTTTGGAATATAGCACTACTATCCACAAAAAGTTATTGGCTAAAATAGACGTCATTGTTTCACCTTCTAGTGGTTTCTCTCACTTTCCAAAAATAAGATCTTTTATTAAACAGAAATACGATGAAACGATTCACTATGAACACACCTCAAAAATCATTTAGTCCGAGGAAGAGCGGGCGAGAAACAAAATAAATACGCCACTGAGTGACTCGTGAAAATTCCTATGCGAATGGGTTATATAGGTCATACAGTTAGTTTTTCGAAACAGGTGCCGTTGCGTGCGCAACCTCTCGACAAAGTGGGGATCGAAGAGTCCGCGAGAACGGGACCACTATCATCGCTGGAGAACATACCATAGTGTTGGCACTCCCATGGATCGTTTTGAAGACATTACGTTTCAGTGTTGGGGTTCAACGCTAGACAGCACTGAGGGTCAGTAAAATTCACTGCGCATGTGCAACCAAAATATTTTGAATTATTTTGATATCTTGAAAATAAGCATTAGTCGAAGTGTCAAATTGAATTTGTTATTGTTGAATTCGTTATAAAATAACACTGTCTGAAAGTTGTATTGTATATATTGTTACACGTACTGTGTTTGCTATTACATGCGGATTTAAGAAAATGTGTTGATTGGTAAGTATTAAATAAAAAAAGAAGTTGCAATTGCTTGATCAGAAGTTATGTTTTTTTCATATTTCAAAGCAGTAACAAATAACTTACAGGTGATATAAACACGGATACAAATATAAGTCATTTTGGAAGATTAAGAAATCGTTTATAAAAATTTATTTGCAAGAGAAATAAAAAACTTAATTCCAAAGCAACCTGAAATGTAAAACCAATTTTTCGGTTATTAAAAAATAAAATGGCATCATTTTAGTGCACTGAGATGAGTAAGAGAATATATTTGATTTATGAAAAAAAATTAGTAATTGTCTTAGCATTTCTTGATTATGAATATTTGATACGATGGGCAGACAATGCATTGTCTCAGACTGCACATCGACAGGGCACACAAAATCTCATCGCTTCCTCACAAAGAATCGTTGGGTGAGAAATGGCTTACTGCAATTCAATGGTCTTTATATGATGAACTTAATTATGAGGATATTCAAAAAATCATCTCGTCGTACGTTAGATCTTCCTAGAATTGTGTTAGACAGGTGTTGCAAGAGAAGCTCTGGGACGATTGTTATCTAACTAAAAGGAAACACCATATTTCTGTATGTGTATCTTAACAGATTTTGATGTTTCATTTTTAGAAATGCCCGTAAGGCTTCCAGTTATAACAAGTAACTGCGTATATTTTAATTCGACTTAACGCAAGTTTTTTTTTAACAAAAAAGTGCAACTTTTTGTTGTTAAACTTTTCCGTGATACCATTTTTTGTAAGACTTTCAAATTCATTAAAAAAGGTCATAAATCAATTAAATAAGTAACTAAAAATAATTTCCAGTGGGTTAGAGTAACTACTTGAATTGTTAATAATGCTATAAACAAATTAATTCACCAAAGTAATTTTTTCGTGATTAGCAATGATTAGCTAATTTTAACCCATAGCTTTTGTATAAAGTATCACAGATAATGATGTGCGCTTACAATAAAATAAGAATATATAATAATTGCTAATTATTTAAAACTCTTAGCCCACTTTCCTTTACACAATTAAATGGGCATTTAAAAGTGCAATTTTACCGTTTTATGGTGATTATGATGATGATGGCTTAAAAAGAGTTGTTGCCGAAATTTTGATCTTCAACTCGTCACAATTGACACTCTTTCAATAGACTATCTATTAGATCTTTTACCCATTCATATGGGAACTCATCTAATAAGAATTAGAAAAAGAAGTGTATATATGTTCTTTTTAAAAGTGGGTATTTAAATAAGTCTTAGGAATTAGTAAAATTCCGAAGATGGACTTGGATACTCCTCTTAAAAATATGATTAAACATTAAGAGGTAGAATTTATATAAGGGTGAATTTTGAATGCTGAAATATTGCCTTTAGGCTAAATTCTCAAGGAATAAGACTGTATTGTTAAAGAAACCATACGGAACTCTGTCGGTAAATATTGCACCTCAATTTGCGCGGAGTGGATGACTGTTTGTAAAATCAGCATGGGAAAATTATCTTTGGTGCTCAGGCGTGTAATTTCAATGATAAATCAAACGCTCTTATCTAGTGAATTAGAGTAATGTTATAATGAGCGTGGATAGTATTGTAAGTATTAACTTTTTTCTTGGAAGAAAATCTTCTATCTACTTAAAAACAACTTCACTTAATACCTATGTTGCCCATTAATCTCAAATTTTCACCTAAAAATTCTTTTTTCGGTTAGTCAATATCTACCTTATGTACTTCGGATTTAAAAATGCAGATTAAAAAAAGTGCATCCTATTACCTCTAAAATTTTGCACAATTTTGTGTATTTAGATGTGATACTATTAAGCGCTAATAAAAGAGTAGAAATACAAAACCAAATACTTTATCAATTTAGAACTTTCTTAGAATATAAAAAGATACATTTCTTTGATTAAATGCTTGAGCAAAAAAAAATAACATTCTTCTTTTTCAGAAAAAAATATTTTCGGGATTGAGAAATGTTAGGATTTTAAATGAAATACCACGGAAAAAATTTGTTTCCATGAAAAAATAATAAGAAAAGATCCTTCTGCTTAAGCGGAAAAAACACGAGTTCGAAATATTCAACTTTTTTCAAAAAGGGTTCATTGAAATAATCCAAAAAATATGCTTCTTGCGCAATTCATAAATTCTAAATCGAGTGAAACTTTTGTATTATAACCTTTGTAGTGAGATATTTATTTTTGAATATAATACGAATGAAATGTAAATATTTCGGAAAGACAAGCTTGACGTTTATAAATTATAAGTTAACAGCCATAAAATATATGTCCTATACGAGTATAATCTCTTGAAGCAGAAGCACATTCCTTAGTTTAATTAAAAATCAAGTTCTTGATTAAAACATTCAGGATTTTTTTCTTTAATAAATACACAAAAATGAAGATTGTCCCTAATCTCATATTATCCATAGCAGGGATTCTGTGTTCTACTGGTAAATATAAGAGTATAATATACTTATACATAAAATCGGGACTTTCCTAGACATTCTTCTTCTTGTCAGTGACTCCTTATAGTTCCAAAGCGCAAACTGAGCAATTCGATCTAAAGATAATTTCAGGACACCATTTCCCTGTGATAAAAATTAGGTTTGTTAGTGTGAATTGCACCATTACATAAGGTATCATTGCCTTCGAAAACAGTCTGATACAAGGGATAAACTAATCTAAAGATTGTGCTTTTATTTTATGTAAAAAACTTTTTGGTTATAGATTGTACATATCATTCTTAAAGTACTTCTTTCGATATCAGAAATCAATAATAGATTTTTTATATGAATATTGAGTTCAACTTTTATTTGTTATTTGAACAGGTATCTGGAGTTTTACCTCGCAGTTTAAAATTTAGGATCGTCTATTGAACTAACAAAAATTAATATTAAGGTGGCTTGGGCGCTTTTTAAAAAAATCACAGGCGGTTCTGAAAATCTGATATTATCGAAAGAAAATATACTAGATCATTTTGCAAAAAAGAAATACTAAGGTTGACGATGAAATTATCGAAAAAAACGCTATTAAAAAGTTGTGATTTTAACATGTAGTCTTATGGGAGGGCTCAACAGAATGAGGTAATACTCTTGAACAAAATCACGAACTTTTATAAATCAATGTTATCCGAGTGCCTTAAAATAAAAGGAATCGATTAGTACCATAATAAAGGGGGGTTGACGATGACATTGGTGAAAAATTTCATTGAAAAACTGCAAATATTGCACAATAGCTGTGACTATCTGAGGCATATCATATCATATCATATGTTTCTGTCACTTTTTTTGGTCGTTTTCTACTTTTTTATTAAGATGACATTATAATATGTGTATATCAATAAAATTCAAATAAAGACTGATCGCATGATAGATAGCCCCCACAGTGCCCCCCACATTGTACGGCACCAAACGCCCAAGCCACCTTAAAAACATGATTTTATAATAAAGTCAAGATATTTTTGATGTAGAAATATATATTGTTTACAGTTAAAGTTTGAAGGATTTAAATATTTATTGTACAATTATAATTGCTTTATTATATTAATTCAGAATGTAATTAAACATGTTAATACACCAAGGTAATATACAAAATTTATTTTATTCAAAAGTCTTGTGATAGTATTCAGAATAAAATTTTCTCAATTTTAAATGTTTCGAAGTCAGCCTTATCAATAGATTATGAGATTTAGATAAGAAAAATATTCGGTTTCCTAACTATGACTATTTTTACAGGAGAACTAAAGCAAAATGAAGATTAAAACATTGTGGTTACAATTTTGTATTTAACAATAATTACTTAAGTTTAATTTTTGTGTTTTCTCTTATAAGGAAAATATCAGAGGTGTACCTCACCGATTTTCTTCTTTTACGTGCTGTTTCGTCGATTTAAGAGTTGAAATAACACCATAAAGTTTAACCAAACAAACAGTTGTTCTTTGATTTCCTAAAAAACGAATCGGAATTTATCAACCAAACAAACGTCAGGTTATTTCTCACCATAGAAAAATAATTGTTACATACCTTTTATATTGAAGGGTTGCAGCCCTTATTTTGTACAAAGGTAAATTTGATTTTTTAAAGACTTTTCTAATAACAGAAGCTTTAGAATTTAGATAAATTTTTTTCTGAAAGTATATTTGCTGAGGCTTTGAGCACCTTTCCAGAAGATGAATTTTTTCAGAAGAAAATTAATCTCTCTGTGTAAAAAATTATTTTTTTCTTCATTTGAAAAATTATCTGTTTGGTTCTTAATTTAACAACTTTAAAGTTAAACCACTTTGTTCAAAATTCATGGACAATTTCTTTCTGCTTGAAAAACTCAACTTTTCGGTTAAAAATTCTTTAATTTTATTAAAAACTCGTCCGTTGTGGTAGTAAATCAATATTTTTGTTTCAAAATTTCGTTTAAAACTTCAACATGTCTGTTTGACTGTTTTAATTTTTTCACAACTTCGGTTTCTTCAGTAAGAAATTAATCTTCTCTCTAGAAATTTAACAACCAGGCTTTAAAATTGAACTAAATTTTGTTTAATATAAAAATTCTTTCTTAAATATTCAACTTTTGATAGAGAATTCTTCAATTTTATCTAAGATTCGTCTTTTTGTGTATTAAATTCATCTTTTTACTTAAAAAATTGAAGTTTTGGTTCATCATTCTTGAAATTTATTACAAATTCGTGTTTTTTAATGAATGATTAATCTTTTTGCATAAAATTTTATTTCTTTTTGTTAGAAATTCAACAAATAGGTTTTAAAGTTGAAATACTTTACTAAAAATTGAGAAGAAACATTTTTCTGTGTTTCAAAATTCAACTGTTTGATTTAGACATCTTGAATTTTATTACGAATTCACCTGTTTTGGTAGTAAATTATTCTTTTTATTTGAAAATTCTTTTCTAGTTGAACACTTAATTTTTTGGTTCAGAATTTTTTAATTTCTTTAAAATTCGTCTCTTCTGTTAGTAAATTAATTTTTTTAATTTAAAAATTCAACTTTTTTCTTGAGAATTATTGAATTTGATTGAAAACTCAGCAATTAGAAAGTAATTTAATCGCTTTGTTTGGAAATTGATCATTTTTAGTGGGAAATTATTCCTTTTGTTAAAAAAATTTATCTTTTCGGTTAAAAATTTAACAAGTAGGTTGTAAAGTTGAAATACTTTCTTAAAAATTCAAAAGCAAAGTTTTTTCTTTCCTTATTAAAAATAGATCTTTTTAGTTAAAAATTCAACAATTAGCTTTCAAAGTTGAACTTATTTCTTAAAAAATCATCCTTTTTCTTAAAGATTCAAAATTTTCGTCAACTTTAATTTTTTTGGCTGAGGTTTTGCTGGAAATTCGTCTTTTTTGTAGAAAATGAACTTTTTATCGAAATTTTGTATTTTTAATTTGATAATTCAACTGTTCTGTGTAGTAATTTCATGATTTTGTCCTGGATATTTAATCATTAATTTACAAAATAACCTACACATTTATATTTATAGGCGTTTCTTTTTAAATTATAATTCGCTTGATTAAAGGGTGAAAAGCACACTCTAAGTTCAGCCCAAAAAACAGTTGTGTTTGATTATCTCGAAAACAAAACAGAATTTTTGGATGATACAAAAGTCACCTTATTTCTTACAAAAGAATGTTCAAAGGAACATATTTTAGCTTTTTAGGGGCTTGCAACCTTTCTTATTTAAAAGGGTAATTGTGATTCTTGTAGATTTTTTTACACATCAACTTTTAGATAAAATTAAATAAAATGCATATTGTACAGTTATTAGAAAAATTAAAAATTTAAGTTAATACGTTACGGGATTTTGGAAAAAAACTCATTGCTCGGGCGGATTTACCCCTGCAGTTAATTTATTACTCTTGTAAAATTATACAAACACACTTTTTACATTTAAATCTGAGAACGCTCATTCTTACAAATATTTGGCACTTAAAATGAAATAATAGCACCCTAATTTTTAGTAGGTTTGACTAGCCACATGAAATTTATTATTTGTAGATTGTGAATAAAAACAGTTTTTTCACTATTACTTGTTGCCTGCCAAATATAAATCAGAATAAGTGTTTCAAAATAAAACATTAAACCTATAATGAAATTAATTTTCGAAAAAGAATAAATTGTCTGTATGGCTGAATCACCCCTTGAAATATATTTTTTAACGGTGAAATATTAAAAACGTTAGTATTAAATCTTTTTCAAATAGGAATACAGTCATAGGCATACCGTGAGATTTATTACAATTTTTTTAATCCTTCAGAAACCTACGAGGTCTTTAAAATCTTGTATTAACACGTTTAGAAAAACCGTCAACTACATTAGTCGCAATTTCAAACAAAACGACTCGAGTAGTTAAAAAATGTTAAAAACTAGTTGAATGTTCAACCAAAAATGTGAGTCTAAGTTGGTTTCAAATTGTTTTAGTATTAAATCATTAGGATAATAATTCAAAGGGTGAAAATCTTTTGCTCAAATAACTCATAAACTTTTTTTCAACCTACCACAACATTTAATATTTTTAATTTTGTGAGTTAAGTCGTTTTTTATTTAACAGAAATTAATGATCATAATAATTATAATGATACACAACAGTTAATAAAATCAAGCTCTTTGTACTCAGGGATTCTGTGCAAAAAGTTTTTCGGAACTAACGTCTATCAATCGGTCTACTTTCAAAAAAATGTAATGCTCTCTTTCTGGTTGTAAAGTTGAGTTTCCAGTTTGATTGTTTACCTAGTGATGACCTCATTCCTGGTACTAATCATTTCGGAACTTCTCATTCACCTGAGCGTCAACTTTGTACAGAAACGCCTCTTCCTCCTGCTGAGTCTTCTCTTCGTATCAGAGCTGCCAGCAGGCTCTGGCCACTCATATAGGCGACCTTGAAGTATTATATGTCTGATCCCGCTCGGAGTATACGCTAGATCAGCGATTCCCGAACTTTTTATGCACTTTCTGGGGAGCGGCAGGGGCCCCACCCTCAAATTTTTTCACAATACTGAAACCCAAGTGAGACACTGGACGCTAGTCGTTCGTGCTCGGTTGCTTGCGTCGCCAACCTTTTCGGTGTTAGAGAATTAGAGCCGGTTGAGAAAAATGAAAAGTTGGTTGAATATTAATCAATAGAATTTTAATAAGTTCCGTTAGATTTGTTAGATTATCAAATAAACGTTAAAAAAAGGTAGAAGAAAATCGAATAATAACTTCAAGAGTTATCGCACTTTTGTTGCATTCACAAGATTTGTAAATATTTCATTTATTAGTTCGGATATTAACCGAACTTCAAAAACTTTGTTTTCATTTTCTTTACATTATATCACGAAATTCATTCCGCCAATTAAAATTTAATTGAGCTAAGTCTTTATAATTTCAGTTATTGCAAGTTCATAACAATGAAAGGTTCATTCGTGGTAGGTACACGAAAGTCGAGGAAAGTAGCCTTCTGCTCGCAGCAGGGAGCCTGCCTTGGAGCCTGCCTAGCTGGCCGGCCCGGGGTGGCGTCCCCCTGCCGGCGGCAGCCTCATCGGCCGGTGGCACTAGTTTGGGAATCGCTGCGCTAGATGGCGCAGCGTTGCTTCCCCTGCCCACACCCCGCAAACCCCTAGCCACTAGCCTTAGCAACGCGTGAACCACCATGTTTGTTGTTGCCGGTAATCACACGTTGGGAAGCTTAAACCGGCTTCGCGGTTATTTTAATGTGGTTCAAATAAAAATGCAAATTAACTGTTTATACGACCTTCAATTTCTTCTTGAACCACACTTTCATGAATAAAGCGATGAAGAAACAAACAGAAATACATAAATAATTATTTATGATTTTCTGTTTGTGATTGCTTTCTTCATCTCCTTTACTTTTTTAAGTTAATTATCTAAGAACTATCTCGAAGGAATGTAACGTCATGATTTATCTTATCTTAGGGATCAGAGTATACGTTAGATGGCGTCTATGATCCTTCATCTAGAAAGCATTGAGTGTCCACAGCCTGGCTGCCAAATCAAGCCTGAAATTTACCCCCACCATACCTACCGTTTGGGAGCCGCAAAACATAACGTGCATGATTACCACTGTGAGTTCGTGTGTAAGCCGAAAATGCACGATTCGACTTCGATTTTCTGCTGTACGGTGATGGCCGATCTGAAAGCTTCGGAAGACTTCGCTCGTCTTCTATTTATTAAACTATCTTGAAATAATAAAAATAAAAATAATTAATTCAATTAATAATTTAATTAAATAATTAAAATATCTTAAAATTAAAAAAAAAACATGAAATATTTCAAATCCTTTAAAATCTCATGCTAAATAATTAAAGTCATTTAAAATTCCTTGAAATTTATTAAAATATCCTAAAATGTATCAAATTCTTTCAAATCTCATATAAAATTACTGTAATCAATTGAAAATTCCTTGGTGTCTTTTTAAACTTCCTCAAATATTTAAAATCCTTAGAAATCTTTTGAAATCTCTTGAAATTGTTCAATGCTCTTGAAAATATCTTGAAATTTAAAAAAACCATGAAATATTTCAAATCTTTAAAAATCTCATACTAAATTATCAAAATCCTTTAAAAATTCCACAAAATCTTTCAAAATGTCCTAAGATATATCGAATCCTTTCAAATCTTATATCAAGTTACTGTAATCAATTGAGAATTCCTTGTCTTCTTTTAAAACTTCCATAAATATTTAAAATTCTTAAACATCTTTTGAAATCTCTTGAAATTTGTTAAAGCTCTTGAAAATATCTCGAAATTAAAAAAAAAACACGAAATATTTCAAGTACTTTAATATCTCATACTAAATTATTAAACTCATTTTGAAATTCCTTAAATCTATTAAAATATCCTAAAATATATTAAATTCTTTAAAATCTCTTATGAAATTACTGTAATCAATTGAAAATTACTTGGCGTCTTTTAAAACTTTCTCAAATATTTCAAATACTTTAAAATCTCATACTAAATTATTAAAACGATTTAAAAATTCCTTGAAATCTATTAAAATATCCTAAAATATTTCAAATCCTTTAAAATCTCATACTAAATTATTAAAATTACTTAAAAATTACTTGAATTCTATTAAAATATTCTAAAATATATCAAATCCTTTAAAATCTCATGTTAAATTACTGTAATCAGTTGAATATTCCTTGGCATCTTTTAATACTCCCTCAAATATTTGAAATACTCAAAAATCTTTTGAAACCTCTTAAAATTTTTTAAAACTTCAGAATGAAATTTATAAAACTTCATGGTTTAGAAACTTTGGGCTTCACAAAATTCTGATTTTACAATATCAGAAATTTAAAATTTCTGTGGTGGTGTGGAAACGAAGAAAATATAAATATACATTACTGTATATAATTATAAATTATATACATTTTTTTTAAATATACTTTTAGATTTTGAAAGCTTTCAATTTACTTATGATTATTAATTTTTTATAAATAAACTTCCAAGTGTACAATTCCAAATTTGAAGACTTGCATCCCTTCGAATTGAAAATTATTCTTATTTAATAGTTGAACATTTTTGTACATTCAATTTTGAATGCTTTAATCAGCTTTGATTTTATTGATCTCATTTTCATAACTCTAATCGACAAACCTTTCAATATTTAATGATTTGAAATTTTTCTGTTTTTTAAGTTTCAATCTGAAGTCTTAAAAAATTTAAAAGATTTCAAAAGATTTTAAATATTTGAGGTTGATTTAAAAGATATCAAGGAATTTTCAAGTTATTTTTATAATTTTAAGGAATTTCAAAAAATTATTAAAAATTTAGAAGGGCTACTTTTTTAAATTTCAAAGTACTTTAGAAATCTTAAAAAAAAGTTCTAGGTATTTCAAAAGATTTTGAAGGATTTGGAAAATTTAAGAGTATTTTAAAATGTTCCAAGGAATTTTCAATTGCTTACGGTGATTTAATATGAGATTCTGAAAGATTTAATATATCTTTTATTAGTTTCTTATTTTTAAATAGAGAAATTTTTAAACAAAAAATGAAATTTTCATCCAAAAAGCTGAATTGCATACTAAAAAAAAGGATTTTTAATAAAATACATGAACTTTGCACAAAAGAAATTTATTCTTCACCAAGTCTAATTTTCTATCAAAAAATTAATGTTTAATCATAGTTAAATTTTCGACAGAAAAGATAAATTTTCTTGTGGTTAAAATAAATTAATTTTTAAACAAAAACAACAAAAATGTCTACAAAATAGTTAAATTTTTCAACTAAATTGATAAATCATCAACCAAAAACAAACTTAATTTTCAACAAAGCAGTTCCACTTTCAACCAGAAAAGTTGAAAAAAAAATAGTTGAAATTATTTTAAATTGCTTTGAATTATAAAAATGAATTGAAAACTCATTGAAATATTTTTAAACATCCTCAAATATTTAAAATCCTTTAGAAACTTTTGAAATCTCTTGAAAATTCCTTGAAAATTTAAAACTACTCTAAGAAAAAAAGATATTTATAATTTAATAATTACATAAAAAATCGTTTTAGACATAGTTAAACCTTAACTCGAGTAATTTCTATTAAAACTTTAATGTAGTAGTTTAACTAATCGACAAACAGTTAAATTTTTAATGTTTTAAAATGTTTCTGTTTTCTAAATTTCAGTCTGAAATAATTTCATTCAGAGATTGTCCAATTGAAAAACATACATTACAAAGAATTTAAACAGTTTTAGCAGAGTTATTTAAAAAAAATTCAAAGTACTTTAGAAATCTTTAAAAGGTGTATAGGTTTTTAAAAAGATTTAGGAAATTTCGAAATACTTAAGAGTATTTAAATGGTTCAAGGAGTTTTCATCCTTTTTTTTTAATTTTAAGGAATTTCAAACAATTTAAAAAAAGTGGTTTACAAATCTTTAAAAAAAAGGTCAAGGTATCTCAAAATATTTTGAAGGTATTGCAATATTTGAGAGTATTTAAAAATGTTCGAAAGAATTTTAAATTGATTACGGTGATTTAATTTGAGATTTTGAGAGATTTAACATATTTTAGGATATTTTAAAAGATTGCAAGGAATTTTTAATTTGTTTGAATAATGCAGCATGAGATTGTAAAAGATTTGAAATATTTGAGGGTATTATTGAATTTTTAAGAAATTTTCAAGAGATTTTCAAATATTTTGAAGGATTTCAAATATATGAGGATGTTAAAAAGATTTCACTGCATTTTCAATTCATTTTTATAAATGAAAGGAATTTCAAAGAATTTTAATAATTATAGCAAGGTTATTTTAAAAACTCTAAAGCACGTTAAAAATCTTTAAGACATGTAAAGATTTTCCAAAAATTTGAAAAATTAGAAATATTTGAAAGTATTTTCAAGGGTTTCAAAGAATTTTCAATTGATTACAGTAATTAAATATGATGTTTTAAAGGATTTAATACACCTTAGGATATCTGACTAGATTCCAAGAAATTTCCAATTGATTTCAATAATGAAGTATGAGATTTTAAAAGATTTAAAATATTTTACGGTATTTTTAAAATTGCAAGCAATTTTAAAGGATTTGAACTATTTTAGGATATTTTAAAACATTTCAAAGAATTTTTAATTAACTTCAATAATTTCAAGCAATTTCAAAGAATTTTAACTATTTATTTCAATTTTTCTGGTTGAAAGTGGAACTGCTTTGTTAAAAATTTAGTATACAATTTAGCTTTTGGGATGAAAATTTAACTTTTTGTTTAAAAATTTAAATATTTTGTTTAAAACAAATTTAACAAATTTTTTTAATTCATATATTTTATTCAAATCTTTTTTGTGCAGAAAACTAATTGTTTTGGTTTAAAGGTGAACTGTTTTTATTAAAAGTTAGTCAACTATTAATTAAAATTAATGCTATATTTTATAATTATAATATCAACATTAATAATATGTATGATAGTAATATTATTCATACTATATACACCTGAAAAACATAACCTCAAAATCGGCTCATGCATGAAATGAAGAATAACGCGAAACATTAAATTCGCCAATTTCTTCCATTTACTTCAAATGGGGATCGTGATATCAACAATAGACCACCGACGTTTTCCGAAGCTTCAGGATCGGCAATCATCGTACAGCAGAAGACCGAAGTCAAATTGTGCATTTTCGGCTTACACACGAACTCTAGGTGGTAATCATGCACATTCTGTTTTGCGGCTCCCAAACGGTAGGTATGGTGGGTGTAAATTTCAGACTCGATCTGGCAGCTCTGCTTCGTATAAGGTCCAGGTCTCCACCTGTCAGATCTCATCCTCCGGCTGGGTATCGCGTACTTGGATTTGAAATTGAACGACTTGGATTTATTGGACTTATCCCCCATACGAATCCACACCGGATATTCAAAGTACGAAGATACACCTTTCCTGCTGATAAATTAATTCGATTGAGAGGCGGACCGCCCATGCCAACTGAAGAGCAAAATGTTTTAATAATATCCACTGGCGATGTAGTTGCAATATTGAATAATAGTATATATTTTTTTGGAGTTTATACAATGAGATATTTCACTGAAAGACGGGCGAAAATAAACATTGACAGCGGTGCGGTTGAAGTTATGACCCCAGAAGAAATCAAAGAATGTCACATAGGCAGAAATTTCCAAGTTAGCAAAAATTTTAGAACAGTAAATGTAAACATTCCTCCACACTAGAATCTGATTTAAATGAAATTTTATATGGTTTTTATCCAATGCAGATCAAAAATACAAATGGTATGTACAAATATCACTCTTTTACAAAAAAAATACAACAATCTTAATTCAGATCATAAATCAATCAACTAAGAATTTATCAATTTCAAAAACAACTGACTTAAACTTTTAAGAATTCTTAGTTGACCTGATGACATGAGAGTTCCAAATTACATAGACTTTGCATATACATATTACCATTCACAAAAAAGGGCCTAATTCGGAAAAAATCTATTTTTTATGCCAATCGATAGTTTCTATGTTATTCTCTTACTTCTAAAAATCAGAATTTTTGTAGGTTAACTAATTGTCTTGTTATTGAGTTACAAACATAGGGAGTATAAGCATATGCGGAAAAGAAGCGAGAGTCCTGCGCAAAGCAGCCCCACAAATGAAGAGTACTGGGCATAGCTGAAGCTTCTTTTTCTTCCTATTTGTGACTTCTTGTTATACAGAAAATGGCTAGAACTAACAAACCGATAAGAGCGGGTAAATTGAGTAACCGAATATAGCCAACTTGCTACATTTTTTGTGTTTACGCCATAAAATAACGCAGGCAACTGTCTCGTTCACACTACCAAAGTAAAGCACTAAGGCGGGCGAGGAAAGAATCAGGAATATGTAGCACTGTGCACCAGGGATAGGTCGGTATGTACACCAGGGAGATGAAAGCATCTACACCAGAAAGGGGCGTACCCGGAAACATACTAACAAAAAATACAAAAGTATAAGGACGACAATCAAAAAGGTGAGGGCAATCGAAGAAAAGGTGAAGCAAGTCTCTCAGCGCAGCCCCGCAATCGCAGTCGTTAAAAAGATTCCAAACCCCTTCTACGGAAATGGGAGTCCGTACATATATTAAAGGATCTGAGTCTAGTTACCAAGTTAAAAAAACGTCTCAGGAAACGGAAGCCCAAGAACCATGGCCTTCTAGATTTTTACCCTACCCGCCTAAAGTTCTCCCTATGGTTGTTAGACTTCACGTAAAAAGGCCAAAGCCAACTCTTCCAGAATTCAAAGTCACCCTTTATAAGCCCCAACACATTAAAAATATGCGAACCAAACCTAATTCTAAAATTCAACAAGGCCGCAGCCTTAGCCAAAAGAGAAGCATGCTCGTTACCAATAATGCCAACATGAGCCGAAATCCAACACAAGCTATTTATCAAACCGCGAGGGAATGCACGAGAAAATTAGTGTCCAACCTTACGGGCCAGTTTTTGACCCTGGGTGTCCGAGAAGCGGTTTCCAATTGAATTAATCGCCGACAATGAGTCCGAAAAAACGACGCAAGGAGAGATATTAAGATTCAGAATACACTTCAGTGCAGAAAAAATTACATTTAGCTCCACAGAGTTGATAGAGGAGCCCTCCTGCAAGTAAAGCCCAAAATTCTAGTCCATCTCAAGAACACAAAATACAGAGCCGACCCTATAATAGCCTATCGGTCTCGAACTTTTGCAGTAACTCCTCCCAGCTATCATTAAAGTTTGCAGGTCTAGGAGACCTTTCAGCCCTGAGTCTGAATTTCCTACATTTTTAAACCCTAGTGAGTCTTTGCAGCGAATATTACAGAGATTGAAGTAGAACTCATGCAGCCCAATGAAACTCTAAGTTCCTGATTTTGAACCCGGCCGAGAATACCCAGAAAAGTCAAACTCGTAGAGGCAAAAAGGAGGCACTCCTATCAAGACAATCCATAACCAAATTCCTATAAACAACACCCAAGATCGCAGGACCAGCGCCACAAGAGACTCTAGCAATAACACGCAGAACTCTAATGGTCTTAGAGCGTTCTCAGCAATGTACTTAATATGAGGAACCCAGGTCAGGCGTATGTCGAACAAAATACACAAGTACATCAGGATTGACCCACAGACAATCAAGCCGCCACCCACCTCTAGGAAAATGTCCTCTAAAACCACCCAATAACTAGTGAAGACACATATCTGAGACTTCGGGAAGAAAATTGAGAGGCCCAACACGACGAGCTAAGGGATTAAAGCTTCAATAGCTTCCTTAAGAAAAGCGACAACCAACATAATGTACTTACAACTTACAATTAAAAGCAAGTCATCCACGTACTGACTAGCCCTCACCCCAGAAGACAAATTATCGCCAAGCTTACGCAAATCAAGATTGAACCACTGGACGTATTGAGAGAAATACAGAATTGGCGAAAGGAACAATACTTTTGATTACCAAGAAATTTCTTGACTTCATTGTCAACCTGCCTTGCCTTCAGTACAGCCTCCCTGAACTCATTTTCAAGGTATATATTTAAGCAGAGCTCTTGAAGTTATAGATTTAAAGCCGACCCTTCTCATAGACCGCAGCTACGCTGAAAACACAAATCATCTTTTTCAAAAGGCGTACTCATAATTACCATGCCACTGGCTTCTTTCACGATATTTTTCTACAAAAAAATTAGTAATTATTTTTCAAATAATACTTTGAAACATGCAAAACATTCAAATACATTTACTTTAACCACATCTCTAAAAAAAATTCATGAAAAAAGCGTTGTTTTTATTCATTATCCCCCATTCCCCCTTAAAGTCTCACGCCTCCCAGCTAACGTGCATCACAGTTCTTATTCCGCCAAAGCGGTTGGGACTTAATTCATTTTTTTTACCTAAATTAGAAAGATATGCCCCGCAATCAACCTCAATAAAAATCACTGCATTTACGAACCAATCATAGAGAGTTGCAGGGCTTACACCATATTCTAAGACAAGGACCAGATCCGGGATGAGATCCTCTACACCTTTACAAAACAGAGACTAATCAAGGTTCTTGAGATTGAAACGATTGGAAGAAGAAAAGGATGTCGAAGAAATTGCATCCAAAACACCCACTAATGGAAAGTGATCATAGGAAAAGGTGTCCTCAGAAACCGCGACCGAAGACAAGTGGAAAAAAGCAGATGCGGCAAAGAAATGGTGGACAGAATTCATTCAGTGATATCAAATACCCATCTAAAACAGCAGGGCACAGCTCTTTGCCATCTGCATATAAGTATGTCATCACAGCCATCTGCAGAGTTAATAAGATCACACAAACAATCATAGCCTAAAGTGACAAGCGGAGAATAATAAACTGAAAAGACAGTTACAGATCCGAATGAAGTCAAGACGACAATCCCAAACGTATCAATTTCACAAAGCTAGTAACCGCGCAGATTTAATGAATAAGAAAGAAGGTCTTTCCCAATTAATATAGCCGAGCAACCACCTCCACTCTGAAAACAATCACATCTATGGCTTATATAGCAGGAAAATTCTCAGGCATAATCAGTTATGAGACAAGTCTCAGTTACACAAATTCGCACTTTTCAAGGATTTTGTATTAGTGATCGTGATAATTGTTTGAAAAGGCCACTAAAGCTTTTCTCAGAAAACGAACATCCAGTAAAGCACAAAACTTAAAACAAGAAAACTGAGAATAAATGAAATCACACGAAAAACTTAAAGAACAATAAAAATAATAATATCCGTGGCTCAGTTAGTTAGACACTCGGATTTCACCTCAGCGCTCCGAAGTTCGATCATTGAGCCAGTACCTCTGATAATTTTTTTACGTACCTTTACCGAGGTTCTAGTGGTTCGGAACCCACCTTAATCTGTAGGTCCCCCAATCGTGTACTTGACTGCGGCCCAGTCCGTCAATGATGGGATAAAAACCAGGCTTTCCAATAATTCCTTCAATGTTACCAGGTTGTTACTGGTAGACCGGACATGTTCTTGACGAAGTCAGATGCGAGCCCCTACAGTTGGCGCACTAAGCGTCAGTGAGCCCCTTAGGGTACTCATTGGTTTGGTGGAATTCCCCACAGAATTCACAGACCAGCCTAGTACCCCTACAATGTACAGCAACATGCCTGAAACGCTGACACGTGGTTTGAAATCCAGAAATAATTCTATAAAACACATAAAAAAAAATTTTTTGAAAAATGTCTAAGCACGCCTATAACAATATTATAACAGCCAATCACTGTGAAAGTCGTTATTGTTGCATACATAAAGTTCTAGTAAACCTAGTCATCGAACTCACTGAAAACGCGAATATCTTTTTTTAACGCCGGCTGTCACAATATTTTTCAGATAAATAAACGACTAATATCATGCGGACCTTGTTAAAACACGCGCATTCCCCGATGATTTCGTTTTCCCCAAAACCTCGATTTCTTTGTTAAATTCTCACTGCCGTTGTTGCAAGGCATACAATCGCTTTCGCGTACCTAATATGAATTTAAACATACAGCCTGAATCTGTGCAATTTCAAATTTTTAGTATCAGGCGCGAAAATGTAATACTTGACTATTTTTCAGAAGGAGTAAAATGACGCTAGTACAATTTTCCTACCTTCGTGGAAGCACTCGATTTTTAAGCGTTTTTTAAATCGGAAATCAAGCAAAAATGCATTCACTGCATTTCATCTTTCTTGAATAAAAAGAATGTTTATTTTATTATATGAATTTAAAACTACGTAATAATACTTGCGAGAATAATGCGCGTTCAGATTTTCGGACCTCACTTTGTCCAAATCGCGTTCTTCACGTTTTACACATTTTACACAGCTTTGTCCATTATTTGAGCACACTTGTATGTGCTTCTTTACAAATCCTTCTTATGAGGGGTTTGATTTTTGAGGTTCTTTTTTCTTTGTTCTGAAAGATCATGTTACACTTCATTTGATACATTTTATCATTCGATGTGTGATATCATAAATATAGCTTTGCTTTGTTACCGATTTCAGCCCACTTTGAGATGCTCAGCGTATTTTTCGGGATTGTCTAGGCATATTTTATGATAATCTATCATAACAACGCTTTTTAAGTCAGGAGTCATGTTATGACTGTAGAATTACATAATATTTCATTTAAATAATCAATGATAGTGCTCTAATCTGAACCTAAGTCAGTTACATATATAAGCTGATAAGTTTTTGACAAGGATGTAATAATATTCTTCTAAATGAAAGTCAAAATATCAGTCAATTACTGGTCAATTTATTGAAATTATGTCTGAGAGATTCCCAGTACATATTTGGTAGACGTTTCGACTGTATGTCGACAGTCCTTATCAGTATAAAATATTTCTTTCTACGAAATTTTGCACCTGTTTGTTATATTTAATTTGTTGCTACTAAAATGACTCCGTCTAATGGACGGACTCAAAGAAAGATTGAGATTATTTGTTGACATTAAAAAACGCGCACTTATCACATGCTGTCACATTTCCTTCCAAAAGGGACAGATTCTTTTTGGCCGGTTGTAGGAGATCTTTGCCTATAGTGAATGGAGGATTGCGGAAACGTTCACAAAAAGTAAATGCCAGAGATATCAAGAGAAAAAATAGCAGAAAATTATGTACTTCGGTTTTATATTTATTCTAATAAGTTAATCCTTGGTGTATTGGGTTTGAAATTTTTTCAATTTTTCAATTGCCCGGTTATATCTTTGGTTTTCGATTGTACGTTTCAACAGGAACACTCGTGTCGAACTTTTACTTGCGTACTTACCGTGGACTAGTCTTCCGAATGACCCACACTCGTTGGAAATGAAGTGAGAACTGAAATTGACTCGCTCACGCAGCCACTGGTGAATTTCAGGGGCATCACATCTGCGGCATGTTGATTCTGCAGCATGTCACATCTGGTGCATACCACATCTGCGGCATGTCATATCTGCGGCTTGTCATATTTGTGGTATGTCACAACTGCCGCATGTCACATCTACGACATGTCTCACCTGCACCATGTCTCACCTTCGGAATGTCACAACTGCTCCCGCGTGGCATTTCTTCCTGCGAAATTGACATTCTTGCGTTATCTCTTCTCAGTATCAATTCTCCCAGTGACATCTCTCCCTTTCAAAAAATGTTTAATGTCCAAATATAAATAGCTAAACTGAGCGTAATTGTCACATCTGCGGAATGTGCTACTACCGAAAAGGCTCCCCACTGGCGTCTAGCATCCGTAAAAAAATGTTCAATTTCAAATAAAAGTGGCAAAGTGCGGCAAGTCTCTCAGGACTGATTGTCACATCTACGGTATCTATCGCCCGCAGCAAAACTGAATAGATGCAGCTGTTATACGATAATAATTTTCCATTCGACATCAACGTAGAAAAAATGCGGCAAGCCTCTCAGAAATAATTACTACATTTGTGGCATCTCTCATCAGCGGCAAGTTTCTCTAGCGGCATCTCTCTCCCAACGAAATTTGTTAAGTATTTCCAAAGATGGCAAAACTGCAGCAAGCCTTCCAAGGAACATCTCTGCCCCAAGAAAAATTTTCAAATACTGCCCAAGATGGCTCTAAGCATGGTGAAAGTGCGGCAAGTCTCAACAGTGGCACCTCGCGCCTAAGAATTTTTTTTAAGTATTTCCAAAGATTACAAAACTTCAGCAAGTCTCTCCAGCGGCATGTCTGCCCAAAAACAATTTTATAATAAGCTCTGAGGATGGTAAAACTGCACCAAGTATCTCCAGCGGCACCTCTCTCCTAAGACACTCTTTTAAGTATTTCTAAAGATGACAAAATTGCGGTATGTCTCTCCAGCGGCCTCTCTCTCCCAAGAAAGCTTTTGAAGTATTTACATGTGTGGCAAAACTGCGGCAAATCTCCCCTAGGCTCGTCTCTAAGGAAGGGTTGGAAGGGGGGGGGGGCATCACTGGAACCGAGAGAGTCGTTTTGGGTTAATATTTTTGGTGTTACGCTGAGAAGGTCACCAGCCTTCAGAAAGCGTTCTATTATATGGGAGTTCATGTGATCCATCTGTTACTGCCCGGCCGTCCTCTGTACACGACCCAGACCTATACCCGTGATAGCCATATGTATATACGTATATAATTAAAAATTTGTCATAAGGACAACCGCAGGATTTCGCCGGGAGCGGGTGCTAATCTGAAAAATTGCACCCGCTTCCAGCGAAATCGCGGTAAAATTGCAGCCACAACCACGTCTCACGATCGTGAGATAGGTGGTTACAGTCTGTAAAGGAATCAATACGACGATGCAGAAAAAACCTCGTGCACCCCAAGAACACGGGCGAATGCCGTAGGAGTGACAGAGATAGTAATAAAATACTCTTAGTGCCGCATTGTGCCTTTGAATGTAGGTCGTTCCCGCGTGTGTTGGACAACTAGATAGTATGTGAGGTAAATGCTCGGGGTGTGCATGGCACGCCCTGCAGCTATCATCGGGAATGTCTTGGCTCAAAATGTGGCGACGGTATGTTAAGGTGGAAATGACACCGTCTTGGCAAGCAAAAATGAAACCCTCTGTACCAGACTTCAATCCGGGCGATTTAAGGAAAGCAAACGTTAGCTCACAAAACATTGACTGATCCTTCACAATTCTGGGGAACATACCGTGCATCCTCTTATCTAGGAGCTGTTCACGAAGGTTTTTCTCTTGTGCTTTCTTAATCCGGGCTTTCAGGAGTGAGTACTCGAGATAGATTAGATTTGATGCATTTTGCTCACCCCTAATACTGAAGTCAAGTTCGAGTGTTTTAGCAGCCTCCTCCGCTGCTTTGTACAGAAATGCTCCTTTGTCCACTTCCTCGTGATTCCTGACCATTTTAAGAAGAGAGTCTTTTCCATTTGCAACTCTATGTGCTGTACCCAGAATAATCCTGTTGTGAAGACATTCAAGACTCAATATTCCGCGACCCCCTTGGCGGCGTGAGATGTACAGTCGTGGAACGGAAGACTTGAGATGCATGCTTTTCTTCATGTGAATAACCATTCTTGTCCCGATATCAAGAGATCTGAGCTCGTTCTTCGTCCATGAAACTACTCCAAATGAATAGAGTAGTACCGGGACGGCAAGGAAGTTCGTTGCAGATACTTTTTTCCTCGCCGACAGTTCGGAAGACCAAATCTGTTGGATGAGACATTTGTATCTGCTTCGGAGAGTATCCTTTATAGATGTCACATCCTGAATGCGGCTCTGTGGCACGCCCAGGTATGTATAAGTCTCTCCAGCGCAAAGGTGTCGTATGGCGCTTTTATCAACGAGCTCAGGATCTTCAGGGATGCCAATAAGTTTTCCTCGCTTCAGATAAACCTTGGCGCATTTGTCTAAACCAAATTTCATTCCAATTTCCTGAGTATATCGTTTGACAATCCCCGGAACTAGATGTAGTTTTCCTTTGTTTTTAGCATAGATCTTAAGATCGTCCATGTAAAATACATGAGTGACCTTGTTCTTTCGATTTGCAGGTTTGCCGCACAAGTACCTGTCGGAATGGCGAGGTGCTAGAGATAGTGGCAATAATGTTAGACAAAAGAGGAGTGGGCTGATGCTGTCGCCCTGAAAGACACCTCTCTGACAGGTGACCTTGTTAGTTGTCACACGATTTTTTCCAGGTGAGATAGTAAATCTGGTTTTCCAAAGCGGCATCAATCTCTCTATGCAACTAACGATTTTCGGATGAATCTTTAAGCTTTCGAAAAGACA
>NC_046658.1:171732220-171739241 GCF_010883055.1 Belonocnema kinseyi | reverse complement strand
ATATTTCTGAAATTTAACATTTTTTTTTTTTAGTTCAACCATTTTTGTCAATTTTTTCAAAGTGAACAATAAATATTACTACCTTTAACAACAATGGTAATTAATTCAAACAGTTCAAAAATTTCTTATATCAACTTTAATATATTATTTTATTAATATTTCTGAAAATTTATGTTACAAATAATTTTCTTTAAAAAAGAATTTTAATTGCATAATTTACTTACTATCTTTCGATTAAATGAAAATTTCTTTTCACTGTATAACACTAATTTTTTAATTAGTTTCACACTAAACAAAAAAGATTGCAAACTTCAAAAATAATCATAAGAAATTTAAAAAATTGAAGAATTTTTTCGATAACACCTTCAATGAATTATTTTATTAATATTATTGAAAATTTGTGTTACGAATAATTTGCGTTGAAAATTTTTTTTAATTGCATATTTTTACTTATTATCTCCTTAAAATTTTGAAATTTTCTTATAGTGCCAAGTTTTTTGTAAATTATTTTCAAAGTGAATAAACTGTTTAAAATTTTTTACATAATAACTTTAATAAATCGTTTTATAAATATTAGTCGAAAAGGGTGAAAAACAATTTAGATAAATATATGTATCTTTCCAATCACAAATTCATTATTTCCGAATATCGGATGCTCCGTAAGAATACCCTTCAAAGCCAAAATGCTTTACACAAATCTTGTTTATATAAACAAAAATTTGTAAAAGAGATTTATAAAACTATAAAATATGAGGAGCCCAATCGTTTTCAGCAGTTTTGGCCATGTCAGCAATTTTAATATCACCTTTATCGCAATTTTCATCTTCCACATGTAACATTTTTGTAATACCTGGATGGACGGCACCATTTTTTAAATCAATTTTTTAAATCGTTTGTAGTAAGAAAAATAAGTGCCACAGCAGAAACGTAGTTTTGCACTCTAGTCATGGAAGTTGAAATCAATAAAGACATTTTAGAATTTTAATTCAACCATTCTTGAGATCAAGAGAATTGTTTTGCTTATAAAAATTGAATTTTTGTATTTTTTTGAAAATCGTGGAAGATATCATTAATGAAAAATTATTTCCCTCATGATAGTACAATTTGAACAAAAAATTGGCAACAAAATATAAGTGTGGGTTTCTTGATAAAATCTGGAGAAAAAAATGAAATATCTTAATCAGGTCAAAAGTGATTTAAGTTTAAAGAAAAAATTAGGTTTTTTTTTGAAAACCAAAAATTCAAACACGCATAAGCCCGTAGAACTTTTTTTTTTTAATCACAAAAATGAATATCGCCTAATTTCCTCTAAAAAGCAACATATTTCTTGCCTGAGAGATTCTGCAATTTCAAGGGTAGAACCTGACTAATTTGAAATGGATTTTATCCCGTTTATCACAAAAAAAGCTTGATACATTTGTAGTGTAAAAGCGTCAAAATTTGATCATAAAGCAAAAAAAAATTTTAAAAGTTCGTTTTTATCGGTTGAAATGCACAAAATTTCACACTTATGACACTTTACCCATGCATTTGAATAATTTTGGGCCTAAAAGTACAGCCAGTGCCACCCTCGGCCGTGTTTAACATTTCCCTCACTTTCGTTTTAGAGTGCCACGAGGCTGGCTGGAGCCAAAGAAACATTTAATGATTTTTCTTTTTCGGAAAAAAATGTTTTCATGATTTAGGAATGTTGGATTTTTAATTTTTTCATTTCAAAACGTTCAAAACACCACGGAAAACATTTCTTTGCATGAAACAATCCAGAAAAATTTGTTTATTTCAAACTTAAAATTTTATTTTATTGTTTACGTGTAAGAACAGTTAACACAACAAATTCGCAAGAATTGTCGAAATATCAAGTTGTGAAAATTTAATCAGAATAAAATTTCGGAAAACTCTAAGGCCTAATATACACACAGTGCTGCGCAGCGGTATTCTTATTTTTTAAACTGATAAGAATTAAATGTAAATATTTAGGGTCGACAAGCGTGACGTTTATAAGATATAAGATAACAACTAAAGGAAGCATGTTTTATATAATCCAATGAAGCACCAGAATATTCTTTATTTCATTGTGAATAAAATTCTTGGGTGAAACATTATACAATTTTTTGTCTGACTAAAAAAGATGACGCTTGTTTTTACTTCAATCTTATCCTTAGCGGTGATTCTCAATTCTATTGGTAAGTATAATAATATAATAATAATATATCTGATTGTAAGTAAAGTGCTTAAAGTTGTATGCATTCATACTTGAGCAATTTAGTATACATTTGATCTCATTTGCTGTTTTCTGTCAAACTTTCATTAAGCTTGTCAGAAGAAAACCACAAATACAGTCTCAATTTAATCAGTGGTAATCTAGATGGTAAATTTTTAATTTCTGAAAATCTGTACGGATGGAACACATATGGTACATTTGTAATTGCTGTTCAACGACGCAGATCTTATCAGTATCTAATACCGTGCATAAATATAATGACAAATAAAACAAACGATAACAAATAAAACACTTACAAATCTGCATGTTGCCCGTACAATGGCGTACACTTCCCATGTGCTACAGTTTGATAGAATAGAAGAATTGATTTAACGATAGTACTTTTTGTTAATTTGAAACACTTTTTCGTTTTATACAAAAATTATTGCTTTATTGTATCAATTCAGAATGTAATTTGTCATGCTGAAACGCCAAGATAACATATAGAATGTAGATTTTTATAAAACTGGTTTGAAAGGCTCATAATTCTTAAAGTAAGAAGTGTATTCCGTTTTTCGGTTATGGAATATTCCAGATTTTTTTTAATGAGAACGCACACATGAATCTATGCTCTTTGAAACAAAATTGTACTTTTGTCTGCCGAAAGTAAACCGAAACGTGTGAGTTTCTAATTTGTGTAAGATTTATTAATATCACTTCACTATCTGAAGAAAATATTTATTTGACGAAATATGATTCAGATTATGACTAGTTCTGGCAGAGAACTGAAGGCGAAACGTAAAAATAAATTGAGGCTAAGATTTGGTAATTAACCATAGTTATTTACAGTTTAACATTTGCCCTTTCTCTTACAAGGATAGTACATGAGGTGTGCCTCACCGATTTAATTGATTCTGCAATATTTGTGTTGCATAAAATAACAAGACATTTATTGTAGAACCTGCTAATTCGTCGATTTAAGCGGCGAAAACCACACTTAAAGATTACCGTCAAATACAGTTTTTCTTTAATATCTTCAAAACGATTCGAAATTTTTCAAACAAAAAATGTAAGATTATCTCTTATAAAAAGTTTCGAATTCGCAATCTAGAGGATGCAATCCTTATTTCTTACAGCGGAAATTCACAGAATTCATGGAATTCAACGAATTCAAGGAATTTACCGAAATCCAGAAATTCATGGAATTTACAAATTCGCGAAATTCATTGAATTTATGGAATTCACGAAAATTACGTAATTCACGAAATTATTGGATTTCACGAAAATGATGAAATTCACGGAATTCAGAAAATTCACAGAATTCAGGGAATTTTTGGAATTCACGGAAATCGCGGAATTTATAGAGTACACGAAATTAACGTAATTGACGAAATTCATGGAATTAATGGATTTCACGGAAATGCTAAAACTCACGGAGTTCATGAATTCATAGTATGCATGGAATTCATGAAATTAATGGAATTCGTCTAATTCATGGAATTTATCGAATTAATGAAATATATTGAATTATTGAAATTCATGGAATTCACAGAATTCAACTAATTTAGGAAAATCAAGGAAATCGTGGAATTCATGGAATTTACGAAATTCAAGGCAATAATCAAGTTCAATGAGCTAATGAATTTCAAGGAAATCATCAAATTCAATGATTTAATACAATTCAATAAAATTACGCAATTCATGGAATATTTAGGAATCAAGAATATTAACAGTTCCTTGAATTCCATAAATGCCGCGAATTCATCGAATTCTGTAAATCCTTTGAATTCCATGAATTTCGTTAATTCTGCTAATTCCATGAATTTTGTGAATTCCTTCATTTCCATTAATTCCGTGAAATTCATGAATTTAGTAGTTTCCATGAATTCCGTGAAATCTCTGAATTCCCTCATTTTAACGAATTCCTTGAATTTGACGAATTTTCACGAATTCTATGAATAGCTTGAATTCGACAAATTCCGTGATTTTCATTAATTCCTTGAATTCCATGAATTATGCGATTTTCGTAAATTTGATAAATTCCTTAAATTCCTTGAATATCGTGAATTTTGTAAATTCCACACATTTCGTGAATTCCTTCATTTCCATGAATTCCATGATTTCCGTGAATGCCATAAATTCCGTAAATTTCACTAATTTCATGAATTCCGGAAATTCCTTGAATCCGGGGAATTCCGTGAATTCTTTGAATTCCATTAACTCTGTGATTTCCTTGTGCAGAATTTTTTGCTTAGAAACGTTCTAATACTAATATTGCAATGATGGACAGTGACTTCACGATTCACAACATTTACAATATATGAATTGCAATTTCGACACTCCAGTGCCATGTTTGCAATTTTACCTTACGCTTGTATTGCAGAAGTCTTGTTGAAGTTTTATAGGATTCCAAACATTTTTCACAGTGCAGCTTACAAAAATAACAACGTGATAATTCCTTACAAACTGATTTTATGGAACAACATAGCAAAGAGACTTGTGGGTGTCATGGAAATACTTTTAAAAGTAAAATTTGTTCTAAAACTTCCTGATTAAATGAAAAGTGCAAGAAATACATACTCATAGTACTAATTATTGAAGAATGAACAATTTAAGCATTACATTTTTTCTTCTTCTGAAAATTGCCTTCAGTTAACAGTGCTTATTTTTGGGCTTGAGATAACTGTAATGCATCCCTAGTGCGTCTCAATCTCTATAGAAACTTTTCAATAATCAATATGTGATGTAATATACTGTGATATCACATTCCAACTTCAGAAATGGATTCTAATAAAATTATATTCATAGGCATACCATAAGATCCTTTGAAATTTTTTAAATCAATTTGAAGTCTTTAAAATCTCGATATATATATATATATATATATGTGTGTGTTTGTGTGTGTGTAACCGCTTAGAAAAATCTGGAACCACATTAGTCACATTTTCTTTCAACACAACTAGAGTAGCTAAGAGAATGCTTAACCAAAAGTTTTTGAATTTTCAACAAAAAATAGGTTATTTTTTAGCATATTACTTACATGGCGCGTTCATCTAATTGTTCAGTCATAAGATAATCCATTTGACCTCCTATCAGAAAAAAATAGGTTTGTTCATATTCTAAACGCTTGTCCTGTTTTTATCATTTGCCCCCAACTGCATTAAGACAGCCCTGTCTAGAGAGGGGAGTTCGACTTAATCACCACATGTTTTGAGTTCTACCACCGGTCTCTCTACTCAGCTTCTATGGTGGTCAGTTTCTGAAATGGAACGGAAGTCTCTAGTAATTTAAAATTTAAGCAATTAAAATATGAGCAGTAAATAATACAAAAGTCTTACAAATAGGGAAAGTACATAATATTTTTTTTGAATAAAGTTGGAAATGAATCTTCGAAGCCAATAGTTTTATGTAAAATTACAACTTTATTTGAACAGATAATATTAAGGCCTTTTTTATTAAACTATTTAATTCTCCTATAATTATAATCAAATGAGACAATTACATTCTCTACACTATATTATTGTATGGAAATAAATTAACATTCAATGTATAAACTTTTATAAATATTATAGGAAAATGTTTTCAAAATTTTTAAACATTAGCTCACACTTGACAAAGAAATTGCCGAAATTATTTGAAATCAGGATCTTGCAACATACCTATTGAAAGTTATGACGGTTATATATTTCCTTTTTTATTATTGCAAAGTAAAATGTAATCATATATCAACCATTCATATTTTGAAAGTGCTGCAATATTGATGAAATCATATTGCTGTCGAAAAATGATATAATTTGTCAAGCTCAGGGTATCAGTAAAAATTTCTCTTTTGTTGGAATGGCACCTTACATTTACAGCAATAAAATAAAAGTATTGTATTTCATATTAGTAGCCCTAAAGCACCTACTTCAAAACTTATATGCGGTACTGAATTCTGCAATCTTGTCACGTGGCACACGCCACGAACAACCGCTAAGCCTTTGCGGCAGCAAGTGGATCATGGAGAATAGATACAAGGAGACCAAAATAGTGGAACTGAAAATTAACACTTTTCTGTTTTTAGAAGTACGCACACACGCATGTGCAAAATCACACTTACATATAGTTTAAAACTTCCCGAGCGTGGCGTGCCAACCGCATTCAGAAAAAATATGGCCGCCGATGTGAACGCGAGTCAAATGTAAATAAATAATGATTGAACAATTAATATTTTGTGAACAAAAACTAGGAAATTAAAATTAAAACTCGCTGTATCACATCGAAAGTTTCCAATAAGTGTAGTTTCAAGTGTGTGGTCTACAAGACTTTCAGAGTGGTGTAAGTTGTATATTTATTGTTTTCGTTGTGAAGGCATAGTGTTGGTAAAAGTAATTTGATATTTTCATAAACATACTACCTACCTGTTCCATGGCGAATAATTTTTAATTCCACAAACATTTCACAAAATTCTGTCTGATTATTAATTATTTATTTGTTCAAGGGACGTGTCAAAACAAAACAATGGAGGTGGCCATATTTTTTTTAACTGCGGTTGGCACGCCATGTTCGGAAGATTTTGCCCTATACGTAAGAGTGCTGTTATGACGATTCTCGTGTCTAAAACATGTGGTGTTTGAGTGGAACGCCCCTCTCTGGAAAGGCCTGCATTAAGATATTAAATAATTTCCTAGTACATATGTGAACAACGTTTTAGATATTCATGATACAAAAACACTTCATAATACGAGGGTGGATTGATAAGTTTCCGGCCTGACCAAGAGATGGAGCCACTAGGCCTACCTTGAGGTGGCGTTCTATAGTACCATCCTTAGATAGCTTGTA
>NC_046658.1:171727657-171732120 GCF_010883055.1 Belonocnema kinseyi | reverse complement strand
AGCCTTGGAGGAGATTATGTTGAGAAATAAAAAAAAAAAATTCTTAAAAACGTTGTTTTTCTTGGTCAGGCCGGAAACTTATCAATCCACCCTCGTATACATTTTTTTATATTGTTGCAAGGCATCGATCAACCTATTAAATTTTTTTAAAAATTAAGAATTTTATTAATGATTTTTGGAGTACAACACAATATTTTAAATTGAACGAAAATAAATTACGATGCTAGACTTTTGTTTCCGGTGAGCAGTGTATAAAAACATTTTTGAAGTTGCCTAAAGTTCGCTTGAATACTATGCTGCAAACCATAGTTGGAATATTAATTCTTTCCTTCATAGTAAAAAAAAAAACGAAAGAAAAAACAAAGATATTAGGTTCCAGCATAGGCAGAATGTACAATGCTTTTTCATCCCTCGGTTTGTAGGATTGAAAAGGACTTAAATGTGAGTCCAAATTAGATTCAGATTCTTTTTCCGCATTAAATTATTAGGATAATGATTTAAAGGATTGTAAGCTATTTTCGAAAAGGTCATAAACTTATTTCCAAACGACCACAAGTGCCACGATATACCAACATTCGATGATGTACTTTTACAAAAATGTAATGCTCTGCTTCTGGTTGCAGAGTTGAGTTCCCAGTTTGATCGTTCACCTAGTGTCGACCCCATTCCTGATGCTAATTATTCCAGAACTTCTCAATCTCCTGAGCGTCAACTTTCTAGAGAAACGCTTCTTCCTCCTGCTGAGTCTCCTCTTCGTATAAGGTCCAGATCTCCTACTAACAGATCTTATCCTCCGGCTGGGTATCGCGTACTTGGATATGAAATTGAACAACTCAGATTTATTAGACTTATTCCCTATGCACAACCGCGCCGGCTGTTGGAAATTCGAAGATACACTTTTCCTGTTGATACACCAATTCGTTTAAGACGTGGACAGCCCATTCCAACTGAAGAACAAAACGTTTTAACAACATCCGCTAGCGACGTAGTTGCGATATTCGAGAATAGTAGATATTTTATTGGAATATATATAAGATATCGAACTGAAAAACGGGCTAAAATAAACATTGACAGCGGCGCAGTTATGGTTATGACATTGGAAGAAATCAAGGAATGTCCCATAGGCAGGAATATATTAGTTAACAAGCATTACAGAATAGTAAATGTAAACCACATTCCTTCACACTCGAAATTTATTTGACTAAACTTAATCTGAAATGTTACATTTTTTTTTACAAGGCAGATCAAAAGTGTTACAGGTAACTTATAATACTCGCAGTAAATATTATATATTTTATGCTGCTCAAGGCTGTAATTTTTTAAAAAGTCGTTATTTTTCAGAATAAGATTTGTAAAGTTTACGACGAATAGAGTCAAACCATTTTCAAAATCTAGGCTACAACTTTTAATAAATCTGTTATACTAGAAATCTTCGCGATCCTCTAAAATTCCATTAATTCTCACCATAATTTGTGGATTTCTTATACCTTTTCAAATTATATGAGAATTCTTGAAATCCATTAAATTATGTAGATCCCGTACATAAACTTCGTAAATCCCTTTGAAACTATTAAACTGTCTGTGAATCATTTGGAATTTCTGGAATACTGTCGAGATCCCTTAATATCTGTTGTGATTGCGTAGCATCATTTTAAATACTTGAAATCGCTTCAAATCTTCAAGGTTCCAGTAAAATCATTTAAAACTCTTGGAAATCTTTTGAAATTATTTTATATTTTTCCATTTTCCCTGAAATTTTTTGAAATCTCATAGAAGCCTCTGAAATTTAGGGATACACTTAGAAATATCTAAAAATATCTTTAAATCCTCTAAAACTGTTGCATTTTTTATTGCGTACTATGTAATTTCTTAAGATTCTTGAAATTATTAGAAATCTAATAAAACACTCGTGCGCCACCCGTAAGTAATTGGACATTTCGAAACTGTAATGTAAAATATAGAATATATATTATTATGATATTCATGTAAATATTTCCTGATTTTCTAAATAGAAAACCATGCATTCCTCGTAGATACTGAAATGTTCGTGATTTTCATGACAAATAATATTTTAATTAATGCTCTATCTGGCAACATCACACTTTTATGTTCCGAAAGTGTCCAAGAGTGTGTAAATTTTATAATTATTATTTAACGAGAAGTGAAATTTCTTTAAACTGACATTAGCACGGTTTTATTATATGTAAATTTTGTTAATCTTAGGCCGACTACAGTTTCGCAATCCACAATAAAAAAATTCACACGTCCATTGTCAACTTAGCCGAGACCTGGTCTTCAAAAAAAAATGTTTCAGATAAATATAATCATAATAATTAGAATGAGATGATATTCCTACCCTCGTCGACGTGCTTGCTCTTTAAAAACGTTTCGAATGTAAACAAAGCTTTCATTGTGATTGCTCTCTCTTAAACAAAAAGAATGTTTATTCTATGACGGTAATTCAAAGCTGTGTAATAGTCCTCGCGAGAAAAATTCACACTAAAATTGAGCGCTTTGGATTTGATTTTGAGTTGTTCATAAGGTGTTTTCTGAAAAGTCTACGTGCACGTTAGCATCAATTGAATTTTGCGCCCTTTTGCAAGATTCGACACATTCAAAGTGCAAAAATTAATTTCCTTTCTTTTCACAATTAGACAAAGGGCCAAACATGCTGTTTTCGTGAGTCTGATCACAATAAGCTAACGACATCAAGTGCTTATAATTTCATGGAAATTCAGCAGAAGCAGAATGTATGGCGTCCAAACAAAATCAAAAGTTTGAATATTTTTTGTAGGCACAAATATTTAATAGCGCTTGTTTAGCTGGAGAATTAATTTGGTTATGAACATGAAAAAGCAGTCTTTGAAAAATTTTAAATCGTGATATTAATTTTGGAACTCATGAAAAGCATTAACACTGTAAATTAAAATATAACGGACAGTAATTTTCTCTCGTTTACGAGCAACTTCGTGTTGAGTTGAAATGGCACGCCATTTCACTGGAGCTTGGTCACTAAAGTTGTTGCCAAAATATTCTTGAATAAGTTTTCGAGTGACAACATCCTGCTGACGACGATTTCCTTTATTACGGTTTTTTTAGTAGAGTTTTGGCAAAGCAAGCTGAACATTTTGCACAGCTTTGCCTAATGTTTGAGTACACTTGTATGTGCCCTTCTTTCAAACTTTCTAAGTAGGAATTTTGTTTCTCAGCTTCTATTCTTAACTGTTCAGAAAATCCACGTTGCAATTCTTTTGTCACAGATTTTTCTTCCATTTATCATATTTTAAATATACTTTTTCTTACGTTTCGTTAGTTTGTATTTTCTTCTAATCTCGTCAGCTTCTTCTATCTAGGTTCTCTATGAAATACTGGGCGTAGTTTTCGGGACTTTCCAGTTTTTTTATTTTTTTTTCACCGGAAGAAAAAAGGGCATCTTTTAAGCATGTTGTGCCGAACTCTTCTAGGACAGGTCTGGTCATACCGACAGAACCTAAACCATCATTTCCTAGGCTCAAGGTTCTGCCTGTTAAGGCTTAAATATCGTGAGCAGAGGCCCCTTTTAAGTCACGTTAGCGATTCTCCCGTCATCCCTGTCCTTGAGGATACCTTCCTAGCTATGTTAGTTCACCCGTTGCTACCAAGTCTCCGGCTCTCTAGGATATTGTCAAGCATAGTTTTGACAATAAATGTCTCTATGCTTCTCCATTTATCTTCAGACTCCACCGTAAGAGACACCATGTTTCCGGACTTAACCTTTGTGCCCGTTTCGATGTTCATATCCTCCCGGTATGTCTGCCACCTTTGACCCGCAAATAACCTGTGACTGACGTCATCAACGGGGTCCATGCAGAAGTCGCGAAATTCCGATTACCCGATTTTAAACCGTTTCAGTTAAGCATCGTGGCATCCACGCCCGGTCAGTGCTTGCATAAGGTAATATCCGAATTCACCATGCTTTCTTCTTAGTCACGTGTGATGTTGTGGGATGAGCTGATGCGTCCATCTGTCCGTGCTTTCTTTAGGCCAGCTCCTTTGCCATTCACGTGTGAGTCTGATTCTGGCTTGCTTTTTTACTTCAGCCTTGATACGTCTGTTCTCCTCTTTACTTTGAAAGCAAGCTTGTTTCTTATTCTGAAGGTAGATTTCCTTCATTTCCAGAGTTAAAAGATCTACCTGTGGGGCATTAGCGAAACCAAGTATCGCAATAATGTTGAGTTTTCTATCAAAGTCCACTCCAAGGTGAGTGAGTTGGCTTTTGCACTTCGTTTCCGCCCTCCAGTTTTATTGTAGGGGTCCTGAAGGATCTCCTGTTTGTGACCAAGCCTGCTTCTGTTTTATGGATGACCAGTGTAGATTTGAAACATTTAATGCGGCGGTACGGGTGTAAGAGCAGCTGTTGCGTGGCGATGCTCACGATCGCAGACACATGCACATGAAACCAGACCTTCGTAACTCATCGGCTC
>NC_046658.1:171724366-171727557 GCF_010883055.1 Belonocnema kinseyi | reverse complement strand
ACAAAATTAGTTTCAATTTTTCATACCTGCCAGGCGTCGCGCGACGGATTTTTAGGTTTTTTTTTCAAATGTATAAATTTTATATTTTTATAAATGTCTTTTATTTTAATGTTAGAGCGTAAGAATCAATGTTTCTTTTAATTTTTTTATATTTGTCCTCTCCGTTACCATATTTTTATCATTGACCTTAATTATAAAAATCACAAAACATTACACAACGATTATTACTTTAGGATAGCTTTGCGCACAAAATAATTTTGCTTGGAAAAGTTTTGTGTGCAATATACGAGGCATGTCAAGAAAGTAAGTGTACTTAATTTTTGTTGCTTTAAGGCATTTGCCGTGTGAGATCTGGCACTGTCAGCTATTTTGAGTCCCATCTCGCAGACAATTTTCGATATCCGAGAGTTTCTGTGATTGTTTCGTGTTTTAGAGATCTGGATATTTAAGAAAACATCGCAGAGAGTTCATCCAACGTCCGTCTGCGATCGTCACGGATTGCATTCTCGATTTTTGCCTTAAGTTCGTAAGTCACAATTAAAGGTCTTCCGCTCCTCTGATCGTCATGCGCGGAAGAACGGCCGTTTTTAAACTCTCGACACTACTCGTACACCACTCGTACAATTTATAACTTTATTACCATAAACAGTTTTCACCTCATTAAAAATCTTGATTGGAGTTTTTTCCTTCGCAATGAGGTAGCGGATGACAGCACGGGGTTCGCACTTGGCGGGAGATTGGATCGACATTTTTCTTGAGAGATGCTCCTGCGCAAAAGTTCTTAAAACACTAAACACGAATCGGACTCATTTTGACGGGGAGGAGTCAGGCAATTGGCCACGGTTGAATGGTAGCATGGCGCAATCCTTGCTCTGGTGTGTCTCCTACGGCCTAGGAGACGATAAACGCAAATTAATATTCTTAAAACATGTAAGGGCTAGAGAAAATTAGCCTGACTTAAAAATGGAAATCTTAGGTTTTCCAATAGTCTTAATGTCTCTAAATGCTAAGTTCACTACTTGGGAGCACTGGGTCGCGCACCTGCCAGTTTAGCAGGTATTCTATGAGAACTTTTTAAGAATTTAAATTTTGCCAACTGCCAAAATAACTAACAATGATGAGTCAAAAATCAACGTGAACCGGATCCAGCATCAGGTAGCTTAGCACGTATTCTACAAGACTTTTTTCGAAATTTAAATTGTTGTAACTGCCAAAATAACTACCAATGGTGAGTCGACAATCTAAGCGAATTAGTTAATGAACCAAGTAGCTAACCACGTACTCTACAAGAACTTTTTCAAAATTTAAATTGCTCTAACTGATAAAATAACTGCCAAGGATGATTCGAAGATCTGAGTGATCCGGATTGCGCATCAGGTAGCTTAGCACGTATTCTACAAGAAGTTTTTAAAAATGTAAATTGTTTTAACTGCCAAAATAACTACCAATGGTAAGTCGACGATCCGGTTGAACTGGTTCATGCACCAAGTAGCTTAGCACGTACTGTACGAGAACTTTTTAAGGTAATATAAATATTTCAATTAAACGTACCTGAATTTCTAAACATTGAAAGTAAACAAAACACTATTTTCCAATTATATTACAAGTTTCTTTGGATAACCTATTACTTTTAATTTCTAATTTTAAATAGATATTTAGCACTATTATTATGTTAAAAAGCCGTCAAATACATATCGTACAATTAGAACGATCATAAACTCAAGCAGATTCCGATTATATTATTCTTAGACAGCTTACAAATTATACATTTAAAATCTAACATTCAAAATCATCAAATGTAGTTACTAAGGCGAAACAAAAGTTAGCAAATTTAATCCACGAGATATTTTGTATCAAAAGTTACGTAAAACCATCAAAAATAATTGATTACTAAAATAATCTGAGTCGGATAATTTTTATCCTAATCCCGGTTAAAAATTATCGATCGTCGGATAATTGGAGTTTTCTCTTTTTTGCAACACTTTTATCTACCTTCAGATCAAATATATCTTGGACTCGTTGCGAATGTATTATAAGGTAATAAAAATAAGTTTACTCGTTACAAAAAGATTCCTTACTTTTTCCTTCTTTAATTTTTACAGTACACTGACCAGTAGGTACTATATACAATTATTCTGATTTCGAGTAAATGTAATGCTATTAATTGAAAATGAAATAGTTTTAATTTTCCAGGTTATTTCACTCAAAATTCAACTGTTGTGTTGAAACGTTATATATTTTTGTTATTATATATTCTACAACCTTAAGCAAATTCATATTTTTGACTTGAAAATTTAATTTTAATGATCCATTAAAAACCTTTCCTTTTTGTTTCCAAATTATTAATTGTAACCTAAAATTGAACTATTCAATATTTTTTCAGAACTTATCATCTTTATGATTATAAATTCATCTATTTACTTGAAAAATGTAATCCTTCTTTCTTATTATTGAAAATTAATGATTTTTACTACTACACACCCAATAAAATATATCGGTTGTCGTTAAATTGAAGCTTTCAACTGTTTGCAATGGTTTTATTCAACTTCAGATAAAACGTAGCTCTGGAATTTGCTGCAAATTTATTATAAAGCCATAAAAGTAATTTCGTGTATTGTAAAAAGATTTCTCCATTTTCAACAATTAACTCATTTTTACAATACATGTATCAACAGATATAACATTTTTCTGATTTCAAGTAAATATAGCGTTATTAATTTAAAATTAAATTCACGTATCTTGTTAAAAATTTATTCTTTTTAGTAGGAAATTACTCTTATTGGCTGAAATTTCAACTACACGGTCAGAAGTAGAACTGGTTTGATGGAAGTTGCATTCATCTGGTTGAAGATTCATCATGATAGTTGAAAATCCATCTTATTCTTCGAAAATTGAACTGTTTAATTGAAAATTCTTCGTTCTTATGATTAAAAATTACTGGTTTTATTTATTGGGATTTGTTATAAATTTATTATTTATGTAGTTATAACGTCCATTTCAACAAACTTCAGTTAATAAGGGAGGGTTTGTAGAGAGGGGAAGGGGGGAAAATTGGAACTGAGAGAGTCTTCTTGGATTAATATTATTGTTTTTACGCTGAGAAGTTCACCAGCTTTCAGCAGCGTTGTATTATATGGGAGTCCATGTGATCCCATCTGTTAATACCCGGCCGATCTCTGGGCACGACCCAG
>NC_046658.1:171710076-171724266 GCF_010883055.1 Belonocnema kinseyi | reverse complement strand
AACTCGCACATATTACAACGCTGCTGAAAGCTGGTTACCTCAGCATAAAAACAAAAAACACAGACTCAAGACGACTCTCTTGGTTCTATTTCTGCCTCCCCCCCTCTCTCAGTCCTCTCTTATTAACTGAACTTTTGGTGGTACTGACGTTATAACTACAATCTCCACCATATGACGATTTGCTACTTAACTTTGGCATGATTTCGACTCAGAAAATAATCTTATTGCATAAAGATGATAGTTGGGCGTATAGTCTAAACAATGAATAATACAAACTGCAAAAGAGCCTTGGAAAGGACTGAAACTTTAATTGACAAAAGGCATGCACACGGAAAATCTAACCGTCATGTTTCAGGCGACGAATCGAGACTGGATGTTTGGAATGCTAGAGGGGTAAATGATCTTAAGGTAAAAGAATTGCGGGAAACTATGGACGTGAGGAAACTAGATATTTTATGTGTACCTGAAACAAAGAAAAAGGGATGCGAAACCAAAGACATAAAAAACAGCGTGTTGAAAGGCGGATTTTGAAATATGGTCAGGAGTAGACAGTGAATCACATGGTAAACAAGGAGTAGGTCTGATTTTAAACGAAAGAGCAAAGCAGCATCTCGGAGACTGCCGTGGGCTAGAATGAAAGTAGGAATCAGAAGACTATTTGTCATAGCATGCTACGCGCCAGTTGATGGTGATCCTGGAGAAGTGAAAGACGCCTTCTGAGACACTTTAAATTACACAATAAATATTTGCGAACATTAGGAAAGAATAATTCTACTAGGAGACATGAACGGATGGGTGGACATCCAAAATCAAGATACAGAAAGAGTACTAGGTTATTTTGGAGATCCAAGAACAAACTATAACGGAGATAAATAAGTTAGTCTATGCTTAAAAAGGGGTCTGTTTATTACAAATACCTGGTTCAGGTATAAAATGATCCACATGTACAGCTGGTCTAAAGAAAATAGCCGCAGAATAATTGACTTTGTTGTTGCGAATGAAGGACTAAGAGAGTTTGTCAAAGATACAAGGGTCATGAGGGGTCCTTAATGCAATACTGATCATTGCCTTCTGATCTCAAAAATTAACTTAGGTCGGGGATGGAGATAAAAGAGACTCAAGAAAGCAAAACAAACGCGAATCAAAATTGAGAACCTACAGAAACCGGATGTGCAAATAGATTTCCAAAATAAGGTAATCGAAAGCATAGATAGGGCAACATGGGAGGACCGTATAGAAAACAAAGATATAGGGGGCGCCTGGACAAAGTTACGGGATATCCTTGTTAGATGTACGATCGAAGTGTGTGGTACCGCAGTTGTAGGATGAATGTCTGGTGATGCGTGGTGATATGATGAAACTCAGGCTCCCCAAAAAACAAAGAGAGAAGAGTACAGGAGAACTTTGAACATCGCAGGTCTTAGCAATGAGGAAAGAAATATATGTAGAAATGATTTTAGACACGAAATTGAATACTCAAAAGATTAGAATACAAAACGACTTTGAAGAAAGCAAAAAACTGCTTTATAAAAAAACGAAAGGAAAAAAAAGTACAGAATGTGTCAACATTAGAAATAGTCGGAAGGAAATGGTATATGATGCAGACGGAATACTGGAGGCCTTCAGAGACTATTTTAGGAGACGATTCGGAGATGAAGCTATAGGACACCACAACTGCAATGTTGAACACGATGCGATAGAGAACTCAATTGAGAAAGTCTGTATCACTGAGGTTAGGGATATAATTAAGAACTTGAAAGACGGTAAGGCTGCCCGGGTAGACGGTATTAACGGTAAAATGCTTACACACGGTGGCCAGTGGATACCACATAGACTGTAAGAATTAATAAATTTATGTTTCGAGATGGTAGACGTTCCAGACAATTGGAAAAAAGCCATTATCTTACCAATATACAAGAGAAAGGGAGATAAAAGCGACTGCAATAATTACAGAGGGATTAGCTCATTTTATGAAAAGTTTATGAAAAAAATTTTTTGCAAGAATATTAACAGAGTTATTCCTAAAAAACTGAAAAATGGAGTGGTGGAGGATCCTTTATTGAATCAAATAAGCTATTTATTATTATAACCAAATAACAATTGCATATTTTCCCTGCTATTAAAGAAAATGTTATTTCTGAAGAAAGGGTTTATTCATTCAATAGGGATTAAGAATTTTTACTCAGGAAAGTAGGGAATGTCCGAAGAAGGTGTTACATAAACTTTATTTTTCAATTTTTGTTTGTTTAAATATGATAATTATGACCTGTTTTCGCCTGCTAGAATTAATTTTAGTAGTATTACACATATTATTTTTTTGTATTATCTAGTAAAATAAAATAAACAAAGAGTACAATCGAACTTCTTGAAAGCAAAGATCTCAAGAATACTCCATAATTATTTTTTATAATACCAAGAAATGAGTGAACCTATGTAAGCACCAAGCTTTCGCCTAAAGATATTCATTAAAGTTAAAATAATTCGAGTTCATGATAAAAACTTTTCCTTTAATAAAATTCTCTTAACATAAATGACTGAATGTTTCAATGTTGTCCTATCTATTTAAAATTTTCTGTGCTAGTAATTCAACGGATATACTTTGAAACATTGCAACATTTTTCAAAGAAATTATAACATAGTCATCTAGGACCCTTTTTCGAATTACAATTTTTATTAAATTTCTAGCTTTTTTATATTTTATTTAGAAGTTGTAATCAAGTGTTCAAAAATCAAATTAGAGTTTTGTTTGAAAACTTATTCGGATTAATAATTGTTGAAATAACTATTTTCAAAGGATAGCTATGTTTATGAATCTTTCTCAAACAGATTTTCATTTGTTAAATCACAATTATCATGATTGAAAAGTAAATCTCCCATAGCAGTAATATTTCCTTTGTCAGCATTCATGCAAATTATTTCAGAGTTAAAACAAATGTCGTTACCATGAAACGTTAACAAATTTTACGATCAATCTTACTAATGTTTACACAATTTTTATCAACAAAACTATTTGAAAAAGTGTAAAACCTTGTTTCAGAAATCTTGCTCATTTTATGTCTGTATTCAAATATCTGTCAACTTTACAAACCCAGGATCATTGTCTTCTTCTTCAAAAATCTTGTGTAAATTTAAATTTTTCTCTTAAGCATTAGTTTGCTGATCAATCAAAATAGAAAGTTTGTTCTGAAGTTTTTAATCATTGTGTGAAAATCTTAGATTAAGGAAAATCTGATGTTTTAAAGCAAACATACATTCATCTTGTTATTAACATAGTTCTAATTCGTTTTTGATTCTGAACAGTTTAACCTTAAAAAAATTAAATAATTTGAACCATCCTTGATCAGTAAATATAGTAGTGACAAAATTTTTTTACGTGAGTTTAAATTGTCTTTTGAAAAAATTATTGTTAAAGGAAATATCTCTACGCTTGTTATCCAAGAAAAATAATTTTTGGTTAAAATGTTATTTTCTCTACATTTAATTCAAACCCTTTTTTGAAGGATACTGCTTGTAAATTTTTAATTGAAATCACACCATAATTTGAACTTTTCAAGTTCTCTTAAACCCTAAAAAATACGTTAATACACTTCGGTATCTCCTGAAGTAAAATCCCGTGATTGCTTTCGAAATATTGATAAATTTCTTAAAATCGCTGTAAATTCTGTAAGTGTACTAAACTTTTTTTTTGCGATACTAGAACTTATTTGAAATATGATTAATACATATTGAAAAATTTGCTTAGAGGAAAATGTACAGCTTTTTCATCAAACTCTAGGAGCTTAAACTTGCTGTAAATTTTTTTTCAGGTTTAAGGATTTTAAGAGATATAAATGCATTTCATCATACCTTATGAGAAGTAAACATCAGATATTAAGAATCTTTAACACCTTAACTCAATCTAATTATTAGAGTTATCGTTATATGTAACAGTATATTTTATTTTAAACACCACGTGTCGGTTAAGTTTACAATAGAGATGTTACTGTTTTTATGGTAGATTCCGAAACTTTATTGGAGCTTAGCTCACAAAACATATGTTAATCTAAATTATATTTCGTCACATAATGACTTTTTTAAGATAAAATCATATTATTCAAATTTTAAGAACTTCGGATACGTACAGGACATAAAAGTATGATGTTGTCAGATAGAGCGTAGATAGGCACTGACTGTTGGGCTCGTTCTCTATGACTGTGATGTTTTATTCAGCTAGTGCCGAAAATTTAATAACGAACATGTATCATTTTTCGAAGTCAAGGAGAACTATGTCCAGCCTGAAGTAGAAGCTTTTGGTTGCTTTGTATTAGGGTTAATACCGCAAAAGTGACAGATATGGTAATGAAGCACTCTCAGTGCCGCATTATGCCTTCGGATGTACGTCGTTCCGTGATAAGTTGGATAACTCGATAGTGTCTGTCCTAAAAATGTCACCGGCTTGACACACCATAATTATTAATAAGAATTCTCACAGGTTCAAGTCAGTTGCTTTTGAAAGTGATAAATTTTGAGCTGACTGATTTATGGGACAAATTTTTCCAAAAACGAGAGGCTAACGAATTGACAAGAGATTAGCACCTGATAAAAAGTGTAATCGCAAAAAGTGTATTATACTCTTGTTAAAAAGAGTAATAAAATATTATGTAACCGAAAATCACTTTACCAGATATCCATAAATACCTGAGGCAAATTTTGGAATCACGTGCGAAATAAATAATAAAATACTGTAAAATTTATATTTAACAAGCTTAAAGTCAGACTAGAAAGGTACAATCTTTATCACTAATATTTTTATTTCAATGCAATATACACTACATATGCACGCAAATATGAGAGTCTTCGAAAATATTTTTGAAGTCACGTGGATACATAAACAGCTATCGTTTGTCAACTAAGAACACCTTTTTGTGTCGTAGATGAACGTCAGTTTGAAGAAAAATGATCTCACTACTTATTTTCTAAGTTTTCAGCGTAAGCATTAGAAACTTTCTTAGTAATTAAAAAAACGGCCCACAAAGCTTTGCGTATTTTTTTTAGCATCTATCGACGTAAATAGCAATACATATTATATTTCACAACAGAATTGACTGAATATATTAAACCACCCTCAACATTTGTAAAAGAAGAGGGAACGTTAAAAAAAGAATAACAGAGCTAAGGCAGCAAGATTAAGACGTCAAAAAATAAATACAAATCCCACTTAAAAGACTAAAGGTCAAATTAAGCAAGATATAATGTAAAATTTTTGCGCACCTCTGATTCAGGAAACATAAACTCTAAACAAAAGACATTATTTAGCATTTTATTAATAATTTGAAAAATATTTTTCGATTTATTTGACTTATAAAAGTTATTCAAATCTGTAAATTTTATTGGATTTCAAGGAATTTTTTAAGAGATGTGAGATATTTCGTAGGGTTATTAGGATTTTAAGAGATTTGAAATTATTTTTTCTGTTTGCTTTTATCATGAAATCTTATTAAATTATCCTGGATTCTTTCAATTGTTTAGAATTTTTTGGAATTTTCAAAATTCACTTCATTTATTCTCAATTTACTCACTTCTACTTGAATCAATGGGAAGTGTCCTCTTCGCAGGGAACAATCCATATATTATTTAATTTAAATATCACAAGTTATATGTAACATTCTTAAACTGCTATGAATAGAAAACAATATAAAATTTCACTTAAATTTGATTTAAATCAACTTCTAGTGTCGAGGAAGGTCGCTTACATGGACTATTCTGAAAGTTCTGTTGACTACGAAATTCTTGCTTAAGGGAAATTCTTTGATTTCTTCTAATTTCATAACTTTAACCACGCCGCTGTTAATATTTATTTTCACTCGTTGTTCAGTGTGAGATCTTATTGTATATATTCCAGAAAAATATCTACTATCCTCAAATATTGCAACTACGTCGCCATCGGATGTTGTTAAAACAGTTTGCTCTTCAGTTGGCATGGGTCTTCCACGTCTCAATCGAATTGGTTTATCGACAGGAAAAGTGTATCTTCGAATATGAAATATCCGGTGCGGGTTTGTATGAGGGATTAGTCGAATAAATCTGAGTTGTTCAATTTCATATCCAAGTACGCGATACCCAGCCGGAGGATGAGATCTGGAAGGAGGAGACCTGGACCTCAAACGAAGAGAAGACTCAGCGGGGGGAAGAGATGTCTCTGCAGAATGTTGACTATTAGGAGAATCAGAAGTTCCGGAATTAGGAGAAACAGGAATGGGGTCACCATTAGGTAAACAATCAAATTGTGAACTCAAATCTGCAACCAGACGTAGAGCATTAGATTTTTCTGAAAGTAGACAATGGCATGTTGGTAGATCATGAGCCCTTGTGGCCATATTTTGCGGCAATTTTAAATGGATTGATGGATGTAAGTCCCGAAAAAATTCTCTCAAAAATCCCTAAATACAAAAATCTGGACATTATGTAATGGTTTATAATTAAAAACTTTCAAAACTTTTACGCGGGTGAACCTTGTGGTACATCATAGCCAGGGGCTAAGTCAAGTGATTGATGAGATTAGGATGTTAACAGTGAATCTTACACGATGCTTGAAACCTCCTCCGCTATATTTGTAGGTGTACAGTTCCGAGCAACCGCGAACGTTAGAGATGACAACACTAACCTCTGGATGCTCTCTATTCTTAAGTATTCTTATTAAACTTTTACTCGGGTGAATCCGGTTATACATGATAGCCACGGACTATCTAAGTGACTGATGAGTTAGAATGTTATAAGTTAATTCAAATAATTCAATGCGATGGTTGAAACCTCCTGCGATGATGTTGTAGGTATACAATTACGAGCGGATACGAGCGTTGGAGGTGACAACAGTCACCTGTGGATGCTTTTTCAGAGCTACCATCTGCCACTCCACGGGTTTTTAGTCGCTCGCTCCCTGATGATCAAAAAAGTTTCTTGCAATGCGAAAGGTATTCAATAAAATCGCCTTCTTAACTCCTGCCAATACCCTACAGACCCCTAAATGCCAAAATCACAATGGGATAAACAGATGCATGATTCACATTCCTCCATATGGTCTTTGCGGACAAGCAATCTCGATGATGTAGAATCTTCCACCGTTATTTCACGCATCACGTTGTCAGGTCGATTGGTCCGGATGTAATGATCCGTTTAAATAGTAACATCCTAATATAAGATGTAATCTTCGCTTTCTAAAACGGACATTGGAATGTATCTATAGAAGGTCATCCATTCTTTTAGGAGTCTTAGGTTTAAGGCCAGTTCTTGATGTATAATGCCCGCTTTATATTTATGTCTGTGCGTATATTCTCTCTGAGCTATTACTCGACAGCCATCAATAATGTGCTCGATGGTTCTTTGTATCTCCACATAATCGGCACCGATCAACCACGTCTTGATGTAACACGTATTTGTGACAATTCCTGGTGCTGGCAACCTTGTCCTGTATTGCAATTACGAATTTTTGCGTCTCTGGATACGGAACATCCTTTCTTAGCCAATATTAGATGCCTCACTATCCAATTCATTTTGATCCAACGTATTGGGGTGCTCGCCATGAATGGCTTTCTGTCTCCATTGTAATTCTAATTCCTCTATGGTTTCTGCCCTGCTATTCAAGGCCCCATCTGAGGACAAATCGCTGAATTTCTGTGGTGTATTCGGTGCTTCGTCGTTTCTACGCGAACAAATCTGTTTAACTTTTTAAGGTCCGTGTTAGACCATATAATGAGCCCGAAGGAGTACATGAGGACAGGTATGGCATATGTGTTGATCGCCCTGATTTTGATTGCTAAGTTGAGAAAACTCTTCATAATTAATCTGAGTCTCGTAGTTAAGGCAGTGATTAGGCTTGTCCTAACTATCGTATGTTGAATACCCTTAGATTCAGGAATACCCAGATATTTATATGATTCGCCTGCAGCCATTGCCTCGATATCATTTTTGAACTCGTTCTCTAACTTTGCGGTCCCTAATTTCCCTCTGATTAAATGGACTGTTCTGCATTTATCTATTCCTAACTCCGTGTGGATATCATTGGTAGACCGCTTTGTCACATCGATCACTTGCTGCATTTTCTGGCCTGAAGTAGCGTACAGCTTCAGGTCATCCATGTAAAGAAGATGGGTCACTTGATAACCATCCTTATTATCATGAATCCCGAACCCATGGATTCAAAGCTAAACAGAACTATAGTGCGCTGAAGGAGTCTCCTTGAAATATACCTTTCTAAAACCTTTACAAAAATTCCTTTCCAGCTTCTGTAGTTCTTCTGAGATTTTCCTATCCTATCCACATCTTCCTAGGCGAGCTAATTAATAGAAAGCTGCCGTTCCATTTCCATTTTGATAGCAGCTATTTCAACAGCCGAAAACAGATTGTTCACAGATATTGAACGTTTTTGATCTGCCAGATTCTGCTCATTTATTTTTGTGGCTAGCTCTGGGTATTTAAGTAAGAAGAGTCTATGATGCTCTCTCCTCACACTTTGCCCACATTTATCTACCAAAAAATAAAGGCGCATAACATCTCAGTTTATATTGTATGTCCATTTTCGTCGCTTTTTTGGTTGCTGAACCTCTGCTTCTGCCTCTGGTTGTATAAGGTCATCCACCTTTGGAGGATGTGGTGGTGTTGGATCATCAATAGGTTGAGGAAGAACATAAATTGCTCCTGCTGGATAGTTTGACGCGGCTTTCTCTAAGTGATGTTCATTGCCGTCGTTTTTCCACGCCAAATCAAGCTGTTGTTTAATCTCCATTGCTCGGTCTTCTGAAACATGTAGATCAGTCCTGATGTCTTTCACCTTAGCGACAGGATCTCTTAGTGCGACTTTTTATATATTGGGATACTTTACAGCAAATTTTTTTCTTGAGTTGTATCCTTTTTCGTTGTTTGTTTCAAACTTCGCACTTTCATAATAGAGCCGCACCAATTCCTCTTTTATTGTGATATCCCAATTTATGCTCTCCCACGGTATTTCTGTCGAGGTGGTTGGCTGCAAATACCTAGCGCTAGCCAAAGAGTCCTCAGCAGGCACAGTTGATGTTCCAATGCTCACCCTTTGTCGCAGATATTCTTGCTGGCCAGCTGTTTGATAAGTCAGATCTGCCTGACCATCTCGCAGCTCACTATCGCCACCTGCCCGCATGCTGTAGCCCCCAGCTGTGGCTGCAGTGGCGCCGCGACGATCCTCGGGAAGCGACTAGCGTTTCAAAATCTTCAATAAATTCTCCATTTTTCATTGATGAGTTTTGTTGTTCTGCTTAGTCCCTCTCCTCTTTGTTATCAGCCTTTTGGGCATAGGAAACCCTGTCAGTGGCAATGCTATCGCCAACATTGCCGTCAAAGTCATGAGAGGAGATCTCAGGCCCTACCGCGACATTAACGTGGAAAACCTTTAGTAGGGCTCTCTAGCGTCTAGTCTAGTGTGTAGTGTCTAGTCTATTAAGAAATAATAGGCTCATCCAGGTCATGTGCGGGTGGGGTAAGACCCCACAGTTTCAGGTCTCCAAATATGTCTTGACCGGCCTTGCGACATGTGGTTTTAGCATTTTCGTACTGAAGGATAACTTTATCGTGTCTCACTTCATACTGTGGCCGTTTCTCCTTCATTGTTAGCTTGAATGGATCCATTGCGTTCAATACAAATCCCCTTTGATGATTTCATTCGGCTTCAACAGCTCATAATACACCACACCGAGCTGATCTCACTAAATGCAGAGGAGAACCTTGGCACCATGAACATTTGGTCTGGACGTCGCGTCGACGTGGATACATTGCCGGACATTCTCCATGATTTTTTGCGCTCTAGATTTTTGAAGTGGAACCATTTTTCGTCGCCTGTCACAATGCGATGGAAACAACCCTTTCGATTCTGTCTTTGAAGAAGCAGTTTAAAAACAAAGGAACACCGTACAACATCTCTCGGCTTTAACTCTTACGTAACTGAATTCCTTGCTTGTGAATCATTCTCATAGCTCTGAGGTATTTTAAAATTCCCAGAATAAAAGAAGCGATTGAACTGGAGCGCTTTGAAATGTTTATCTTAAAATGACAGATTGACAAAGTTGCATTTCAATATTTTTGGGACTCTTTGAATTGGTCAGCTATTTGGACTTATTTAAATCTGCCAAGCCACATTCGAAGATGTACTCGTTCTATAGTCTTAAGATATTCTGAATAGGGGAACATAACCTCAAAAAACTCAATGAAGTTCAATTCATTATTTATAATTGAAAGAAGAAACGCATAAATCGTTTCAAGTTATCAATGAAATTTAGTTCGAAGGATGTGAAACTGATAGAGAGGTGCAGGTTCCCTTTTACAGAAACAAATCTGCATCATACAATTGATGTTTGATGAAGTACGATGGATTGTATAATGCAAATTACGCTCTTTATTAATTAATTGTAGTAAATAGGAAGTGGCTGCAAGTAAATTTGAATAGAAAAATGCAGATAAGTTAGGGTCTGTCCACTGTTGCGAAATATAAATCGTGTTTTTTCGTTATATACGATGCAAATTACACATAGGTAACACTTGATTTCCAATCAATCTTACTTGTCTTTAACCACTTAGTACTTTAAACTATACGAAATAATTGAAAAATGGTTGTTAAGCTCAAATGAAATTGCGTCTTCAAAATGCTACCGTCGTTTATGAATGCATAACGAAATATTTCTTGGTGAATCGTTAAACAATCACTTCTCCGATTCACTGGTACCTCTACCCTATCATCAGCAATCTGCCAATTCTCTTTAAGATACAAATTTCATATAACCTAAAATACGATTGAAACGTGGCCAATTGTTTCTCGTTTGCCGAGTTTCTTGTTGAGTGACTCCTAATGCTTTTGCTAATTCTTTTTGCGTTTGTCACGAGTTTTCAGCTAGTAACGCCTTCAATTCGGAATAATTGCAAATTTTCTCTTTTTCACCGCCATGCCGGTCCTCGGCACTAAAATCACATCTTTCGAAGCGTTGAACCTACTCGCGACACGTTATTTCACTAAGAACAGCTTCTCCGTAAGCACTTGAGAGCAGTCGATGAGCCACAGCCGCAATATTCTTCAAATTAAAGCAAAAAATTAAAACTTGCTGCTAATGAAGAGAATTTAGTCCAAAAATTGACATCTCCGATCAAGAATACATTGTTGATGCAAACACAAATTCGATAATGTGGCGGAAGCAAAGTTGTACACCTGCTTATTCAAAAAATGTGTTTAATCTATTAAGTTATTATTGAAATGATTTAATACCATTGATGCGGCACTAAGTGTGTCTTAGAGTAGTCACTATATCCGGGATGACCGCGCCCTGGTGGAGTCCTCGGAAAATAAACCTAAAGTATACCTACCGTGGTCTGCTATGATAAGTTTCAAAACCATACTTGCCTTGTCAAGAAAGCCAAGTTTCGTACATGTGCAGTAGATGCGTTCTACTGTCGCGCCTCTCATGGAGTCCCAAAAAAGCTTACTATTCCCCCACCCCGTCAACCCGGTTGGGGCAACAAAAATTCATTTAGAGTGCCATACTCCTGATTTAACATGAAAACAATCTGAAAAGAACTTGGACTACATTTAAGTTCTTTTCAAACCTACAGAACGTCGAATACAAAGGCGTTCTAGATTCTGCCTATGCTGGGGCCCAATGTGTGTGTGTTTTTTTCGCTTTCTTTTTCTGACATTGCTGTACCTAATCGACAAATTGATAGACCTTGATTGCCACCAGTCTTAAAGTGGTGGGGGGGGGGGTGACATTGTCAACCCCAACTCCTGCACATTTTTTTCCAACTGCCTGTAGTTTTCTTTCCATTTTAGTGACTCAATTTTTTTATAATGGTTTTCATAAGGCTATTTTTCACTATTTTATTCTATTTCATTAACTTTGTTGTACAGACAGTCCTAATGCTCGTGGTGAGACGTATCCTTTAATATTCCACAGTCTAATTGGCAAGTCTATACCATTCTTTAAAAGCGTTCAAGTTTATTCCGAATGGCAAGAAATCAGCTAATTAATAATTGAATAATGTTTTTCATCAGGTCAGATGATGTATAAATTGCTTGTTATTTCATATAAACAAATGAAAATTGTAAGATACTTTTTTTAGAAGTGATATTGATATTTCTCCGTATGAATGATTCCATATTATTATAGTTCGTCAACTTAGAAGATCGTTCATACAAGGTAGTCCCAAAATTTCATTTTATAAACAAATTTTTGTTCGTATATGTACATAGAAATTCTTAAAACGTACAGACTCGGCATTAGTTTTGTAAATTAAGAGCTTGAATGCCAATAATAGCCTACTTCTATTTTCAGAAGTAACTTGTTCTTAATTCGCTTTTCATGAAATTATATGCAACACAAATAAAAAACATGTGATTTCTAAAAATAGAAGTCACAATTGCATAATGTTTTCTACAAAAGGACTTTATTTGAGGCAAATTAAAATATTCTCAGCCTTTATTTATATAAAAATATATTTGATTTTTGTCAAAACATATTCTTTTGGCACAAGAGGACATTTCTCTGCATCTTACTTAATTTCTGCAAAGTATTTTCGTATTGCTATCGTTACGCACTCCTTGGGTCTATTAGACTCTAATTTGTTTATAAATATATAAATTAAAGCAAAAAATTACAAATCAAATCCATGATTAATAATTTCAACGAAAAAATTTTGGGATAATTTTTGTGCTAATCCTTTTGGCAAGGAAAATTATAGGAAAACACTAGACTTAAGAGATTTGTCGGTGTAAATTTAAAGAGACTTGCATCAAGAGCCATGGTGCAGCGTCCAGCAGATAAACAGATTCTAAATGCTCGTGATTTACATGAATAGGCCAGAGAAAATTTAAAGGAAATAGTTGTACTCTTCATCTCTAAAGATGAGCATTCGGGGATGACATTGAAATTAGTAGATTAGTTCAGTAAGGTGGTCACATTACCCGGTACTTTCAAGTACCATGCTTTTACTCCTAATCGGAAAGGACAGCTGAACCTTAAAAGTTTTTTATTACGAAGAGAAAAGTGACATTTTTCCTAAACCTAAACGTACCTCGAATAGTGAAAATATTTTAAAAGAAGAGAATTTTACAGACCGTAGGGTAACGACAGGCATTAATTAAACATATTTCTGTAGTTGATTTATTTCGAAAAGTACTGTTTATATGTTAGAAACTGCTAAATTGTGAATTTATTCATGGATTATTTTTGGATAATCAATAATTATTTAAAATTGACTAACTATAATGAACAAGAATTATTAATACTGAAAAATACCGAAATTCATACGATTTAAATTTTTTTATAAATGTTATACTATTTGAAGAATTGCAAAGAATCTATAGGGATTTAACGGAATTTATTGAAAAGTTTTTTTGGAGTTTGAGATTCATTAGTCTAATTGATTTTATTTAAAAGTTTATTTGTAATCAAAAAATGTAAAAAAATGACATTTATTGTTGTAAAAAATAAAGTTTGTAACCCCTCAAAAGAAAAAATATGTCTCCATAAGCGTTCTTTTGTAAGAAATAAGCTGAGGTTTATATATTCCAAAACTTCTGTTTTTTTTTAATATTCAAGAACATCCGCTTTTACGGGTGAATTATGAGGGTGGTTTCCCTCGATTAAAAAAGCCAATTATCATGTTACAATAAATGCCAGTCTATTGTTTTTTTATGTACTAAAAACATATTTTTTCGAAATGAAGAAAATCGGTAAAGTATAATCATGGAGGTACTTTAATTTCTAATTTTTCAACAACAATACAATAAACAGTGAAAATCAGTACATTCGAAACTTTCTATATAAAAAAAATATCAAAAAAATCAAAGTCACTCATATAAGAAATAAGGTTTGCAACCCCTCTACATAAAACATTTGTCCTAATGAGTGTGTTATTGTAAGAAATAATCTGATATTTGTCTGTTTAAAAAATTCCGAATCGTTTTTTAGTTATTATGGAAAAATAGATTTGTAAGGTTAGGGAAATTTTCACGGTTTCTGACTCTATTCTTTAAAATGTACTGTGATTTTCTTATAAAAAAATGTATTTATTTTAATCTTCACGGAAATTTATATATTTTGATTCCTCTAGAATCAAACCGAAGGGCCTATGACAAAGCCACCGAACGCGTCCTCGGGTTGCGGATAGAGAGTCCCTGTACCAAGGGTTTCTGCTGAA
>NC_046658.1:171708046-171709976 GCF_010883055.1 Belonocnema kinseyi | reverse complement strand
TCGCACTTTTCGCAGCAACGTCTGCGAAACCATGCTGAATTACTCCGTAAAAGGGGCTATGTAAGCGGCACGCCTACTCTACCACAGCTAGAACAAGCCGGCAACAAAGAAAGAGAGGCGAAACTAAGACCAACCGCGGGCAGGCATTCAATAGATGAAGAGCGATGCTTTACGACCCGGAGAAACATCAACACCAAGGTTTCTCTCAAGCCTAAAGATCTGGCTGAAATGGATGACGAACTATAATAATATGGAATCATTCATACGGAGAAATATCAATATAACTTCTAAAAAAAGTATCTTACAATTTTTATTTGTTTATATGAACTAACAAGCAATTTAAACATCATCTGACCTGATGAAAAACATTATTCAATTATTACTTAGCTGATTTCTTGCCATTCTGAATGAACTTGAACGCTTTTAAAGAATGTGTATAGACTTGCCAATTAGACTGTGGAATATTAAAGGATACGTCTTACCACGAGCATTAGGACTGTCTGTACAACAAAGTTAATGAAATAGAATAAAATTGTGAAAAATAGCCTTACGAAAACCATTATAAAAAACTTGAGTCACTAAAATGGAAAGAAAATTACAGGCAGTTGGAAAAAAATGTGCAGGAGTTGGGGTTGACAATGTTACCCCCCACCACTTTAAGACTGGTGGCAATCAAGGTCTATCAATTTGTCGATTAGGTACAGCAATGTCAGAAAAAGAAAGCGAAAAAAACACACACACATTGGGCCCCAGCATAGGCAGAATGTAGAACGCCTTTGTATTCGACGTTCTGTAGGTTTGAAAAGAACTTATATGTAGTCCAAGTTCTTTTCAGATTGTTTTCATGTTAAATCAGGGGTATGGTACTGTAAATGAATTTTTGTTGCCCCAATCGGGTTGACGGGGCGGGGGAATAGTAAGCTTTTTTGGGACTCCATGAGAGGCGCGATAGTAGAACGCATCTACTGCACATGTACGAAACTTGGCTTTCTTGACAACTCAAGTATGGTTTTGAAACTTATCATAGCAGACCACGGTAGGTATACTTTTGGTTTATTTTCCGAGGACTCCACCAGGGCGCGGTCGTCCGGGATATAGTGACTACTCTAAGACACACTTAGTGCCGCATAAATGGTATTAAATCATTTCAATAATAACTTAATAGATTCAACACATTTTTTGAATAAGTAGGTGTACAACTTTGCTTCCGCCACATTATCGAATTTGTGTTTGCATCAGTAATGTATTCTTGATCAGAGATGTCAATTTTTGGACTAAATTCTCTTCATTAGCAGCAAGGTTTAATTTTTTGCTTTAATTTGAAGAATACTTCGGCTGTGGCTCATCGACTGCTCTCAATTGCTTACGGAGAAGCTGTTCTTAGTGAAATAACGTGTCGCGAGTAGGTTTAACGCTTCGAAAGATGTGATTTTAGTGCCGAGGACCGGCATGGCGGTGAAAAAGAGAAAATTTGCAATTATTCCAAATTGAAGGCGTTACTAGCTGAAAACTCGTGACAAACGCAAGAAGAATTAGAAAAAGCATTAGGAGTCACTCAACAAGAAACCCGGCAAACAAGAAACAATTGGCCACGTTTCAATCGTATTTTAAGTTATACGAAATTTGTATCTTAAAGAGAATTGGCAGATTGCTGACGAGACCCTTATAAGGGAATTGCAACGATTGTACCCGGAATATTCTGTTAAACTGATCGTCCTTATCATCGGCGCTCTTGGAGGTGCCAAGCTTTCACTTGCTAATGGCCTAAAAAGCATCCCTGCGTGTCAGCAATATGTTTGAACACTTGCGGGAAAAATGCAGAAGGCGTTTGTCCTGGGGTCACTCCGTGTTCTTAGGGTGCACGAGGCTTTTGCTGGATCGTCGTATTGATTCCTTTACAGACTGTAACCACCTATCTCACGGTTGTGAG
>NC_046658.1:171680226-171707946 GCF_010883055.1 Belonocnema kinseyi | reverse complement strand
ATAGGGATTTTTCGAGGCGCGGATTACAAATCCGGCGTCAGATTTTCCAAATTCAAGATAGCAGATCCAATATGGCCGACAAAAAATAAAAACATTTTCAAATTTCCATAAAAATGTATGTACAGGTATTTCTTTACAATTGTAGTACATGTTCCTAAGCCGTCAATGTAGCTTGCCGTTGCAGCAAGCATTTTTTATTTTTTTATTTGTTATCGAGGCAACGGCAATATGCATTTACGGCTAAAAAAATGTACTACAATTGTGAAACAATACCTGTACTTACCTCTACATGGAAATTTGACCAATTTTTTATTCTTTGTCGGCCATGTTGGACTTTCCATCTGGAATTTAGAACATCTGATGTCAGATTTTCAATCAGCGATCCCAAAAACCCATATGTACAAATTTTCATGAAAATTTGAACGATTTTTTACTGTTAGGCGGTCATATTGTATGCGCCATTTTGAATTTGAAAATTTTAATGGTAGCTACGTAATCAACGACCCAAAACCCTCCTGTAAACTCATTTTCATGAAAATTGGACGAATTGTTGGTACTTTTGGACGCCATATTGGATCCACGATCTTGAATTTGGAAAATCTGATACCGGATTTGGACTAAGCGCGTCGAAAACCCCCTGTATGGGAATGTTTATAAAGATTGAAATAAATACATTTTTCATAAGAAAATAACATAAATATAAAAAAATGTACTTTGAAGCGCTATTTTGTATACTGCCATATTGTGTCGGTAGACACGAAAATTTCCCTAACCTTCAGAATCCTCAAGCGCTTTCGAGAAAAAAAAATCACTCGAAAAAAAAGCATGCAAAATTTCCCATTTTCTGTTACCTTAATGTTTGAAAATGTTTAATTACATTCGAAATTAATATAATAAATTATTCAGTAATGAAGAATAATTATTTTAAACGTTTAGAATTCAGGCGTGAAAAATATTTTTTTCAGGTATGATATCTTGATTTCTTCCTGAAATTATGATTTTAATTTATATTTTGCAGATGAATAGATAAAAGATAAATTTTTAAGTAAGATCTGAAACTACAAATGCCTGTTCAAATAAGAAATACATGTTGAGCTAAATACTCATATTAAAAATCTATTTCCAGTTTGTAATATGCTAAGAAATACTATGATGAAAAGATATCCAAAATATGTAACTAAAAGCTTTTTAAATAGAATAAAAGTACAATCGTTAGATCAGATTTCCCTTCTATCAAACTGTATCGGTCGGGAAGTATACTACTCCAGTCAATAGAGAACAGATTCAATTCAAATAAAAAAATCCGGAAAAGTTTAATTTTTTCCACAAATACCTTCGAAATGGCTTTATAAAGATACTGAAAAAAATCCGGCAAAAATTTACGACAACGGCCGCCTTATTGGAAAGTCTAAAACAATGTTCACAATTTCAAAGTGCGCGAAAAACGTTTAAACTATTGTAGAGGTAATATCAGCGGTTACACAATAAAATTTAATTAACTGTATAATTATGTGAATACTAAAAAAATGAAATAAAAGCTACGGATTTTCCGTATGAAAATATTATATTCTTATATTTACCAATGGAAATAAGTAGCACTGCTAAGAATAAGATTAGAGTAAGAACCATCTTCATCTTTTTTTTTAAAAGGAAAAAGTGAATAAAGTTTTAATCGAAAACCTGATTCACAATTAAACTAAGGAATGTACTGGTGCTTCGTGAGATTAAATAATACAGATATTCTATGTCCTTCATCTTATAATTTACAAACGCTAAGCTCGTCTTTGCGAAATATTCACATTTACTACCATCCTATATTTGCTTCTCACATACAAAAATTTGTTTCGATTAGACAATATCTTAGCTTCGTTCTTTGGAATTGAAAAGTCAAATTTTAAAAAAGTGAAGAATATATTTCCCATGAATTTCAAAATTCCTGCAAAAGCATATTTTTTGGATTTAGATAAACGAACCCTTTTTAGGAAAAGTTGAATATTTTAACTTAAAATTTCTTCCGCTCTAAACGAAGGAACATTTATTATTTTTCTTATAAATACCCCAATTTTTGTAATGGTGTTTCAAAGGTTTCACAATCGGTAAAAGATTTAAAATCCTAACAGTCCTAAAAAACCGTATTTTGGATTATATGATGGAAAAACATGTTTTTTACGGGTTTCAAGCTGCTACTTCCAAAAACAGAGCCAGATTAGTTATATAACTGACGTATGACAGTGACATATGACTAGCTATGACATAATCTCACAAAAAATTCTTTCAGCATCTACTTATAATCCAGCCTTGTATTTTTATGGATTTTGAGCTGCAGAACCCAATTGAGCCCTTGGGTGGAAGCAGGACAGATAAGCCAAAGCAGCGTTTCGATAAAAATAAAAAGAAAGTTTTTTGTTTTAGTATAACTACGTGACAACTTGTACAATTTATTAACTGAAATTTGCAATAGATAAAGTAACTTACCCTTTTACTCATTTTTCAGTCTTTTGCTTCTTCTTCAGATGACATTAATTTCATCTTCATTAACTTCATTAGTTACTTTCTTCTCTGCCGGCAAAATATTCTCTATCCACATTTCGATAAGTTCCTTAAACTTCAATTAAAGTATGATCCATAACGACTTCGAAAGGAGAGGGATTTTTTGTGCAGAGGGCCATTGCTGCGAGGTACCCTTTTGCTGTATTTATAGTCTCCTTATTTTTTATGTAAGATCTTATAATTCCAAAGTTTCTATCACGCTGTCCAAAAGAATACCCCCTTACAGGAAACAGATGAATACTTTCAACATCATACAGTTTTGAAAACGAAAGATAGAAGAACACCATGACTCAATTTTTTTTCTACCCACCAGCACCATCGGATTACAGCGTAGAATTGGGACGTAATGTTGATATTTAAAACAGCAAAATTCCGTGCATAGTCAAATTCGCAGAATATAATAGTATTATCTGTGGTTGACTGCTCAATGAATTTGTTCTTCACTTCAAAATAGAGTTTGTAATTAGTCTTATGAGTCTCATAGTCAGCATTGCAAGATTCTAGAGGATATACATGAAGTTTTTTTGAGCATTTTGTGTAATAGTCACAAACATCGGTTTTTGGTTCAAGAAAACTGAAATGGAATTTTTCGAGAAAAGCTTCAAAGTACGTAGTGTACTTCGTACTGAGAGTTCCTCCAGTTTCTTTCTTAAAGTTATTTTGACAATGCTTGCAAAGTTTTCCTACGCGTAATTTAGGATTGTTAATGTACTTTAACGCTGATTTGTACTGACGATAGTGATATTTCTTGTGTGAAATAGAGCAAATATGAGATTCCATTAATTTTTATACTTCATCATCTAATTTTTGTGGTCTGGTCTGGTGTTTTCCTCTTCTTTTTTAAAAGTATCGCCAGTTTAACTTTGCTTTGAATTATTCGACGATGATCTTTTCCATGTTGTACCGACATACACTTAGCAAAAAATAAATCTTAGGCAGTTTTTGAATCACTTTTCCAGAAAGAATTGTTGATGGATTCCTGTTCATCAATATCGTACTTCCTATTACACTCTTTGGAACAACACTCCATAATGTAACTAAATGCCTTTGCTGCAAAACCACTTATTATTTTTAACTAACATTAATGCACTGGAAAATAATAATTTTATTCACGAACACGTTATAATGAAGCACGGCGTATTACGACTGCAGTAGGCCGAGGCGTGTTGACCTTGCAATGTTTCGAACTCGTGTAACCATGTGAATTTTGACATATCCTTTATATGATATATGTGAAAGTCATGCCCCCGTCGTTTAATGCAATTTATGCAAAAAAGGTATTTAGGGCTATATGTCCTTCCTCATTCCAAGGTCATAATTTTTAAGCCAAATCTTCATAGTAACGAACAAATCTGTTACCTTATTCCAAGAACATACTGTATTACAACAATCTGCTCTTACAGAAGTCTTTCTCATCATATTTATTGTAAGTAAGCTTACAGCGTTTCTTCTAAACTATGAGTTCGGAGCCTCTTGTGTTATGATTCAATCATAAATCTTCGGACAGGAGTGTCCACCTATTTGTATCCATTGAATTCAAATGTTGAGTGTCAATACCTGCTACTGCGCTGGGCACTGAAAGTGATGACGACTGCTCTGATAAGAGATTTGTAGAATGATTTACCTTCCAGCCCTGTCAGTAACAAAGCTAAAGAAGGCGCGCTGCCCGGCAGGAGGCGTTGAGGTGTAAGTAAGGCGATGAGTTAAAATTGTCCTTATCAAAACCGGAAAGCCCTCATGCTTAGCCCTGGGGAGGTATGAGGGTTATCACCCCCAGGTTAGTGGACTCCCCTGCGATCAAGCCAGGATTCTTAAGTGCGGGGATTGAAATTTGGTTATGAAAACAATCAGAATTAATTTTGTTACATTTGCACAAAATATGATATTCCAAAATATCGGAAGAACATTACTGGGAAAATTCGGGACATGCATATAAAATACTTCAAAATTAAGTTTCCAGAACGAGATAAAAGCTGGGCTCCTCATATCATATGCTCTGCTTGCAATTTAATGTTGTACAAACGCGAAGAAAGTAAAAACAATGCAAGCTTGAAGTTTGTTGTACCAGAAATTTGGGAAAAAACCGCAAAATAAAATGGATGGTTACTTCTACATAAACGATGCGAAAAAATGGGGAATTTTCAACAAACGATCAATAACTTACAACATAGTCTCTTTGGTGATACGAGGACAAATGAAAAAACTTGCAGACATTTGAGTAGAAGTTGGTAGTTCTTATTTAAATACTAAAAAAATAAGGCGGTTCTGGAACATGAGACAGACTATTTTACAAGCAGCAGTGTCGATTCCAATATTGAATGTAAAGCATCTGAGGACGAGTACACTACATATGACACAAAAATGAGACATTCCGAGAGGTGGTCCCAAAACGAATTTAATGACTTCGTTCCACATTTGATATTACCTAAAGATAGCGCTGAACACCTAGCCTCAGCTTTGAAAAAAGGAAATTTAGAACGAGAAACAACGTTAAGTGCTTTTGAAACAGAGAACAGTATTTTCGGAAATAATTTTATTGTCATCGAGAACTGTCTTCAGTCTATTTCACTCATGTTAATTGATTGAAAAACGAATTAAAACCAGGTTTTACAAAGATGGAGAATGGAGATTATTCATAGACTCCTCCAAGCGTAGCCCGAAGGCTGTCTTATTGCACAACACAAACAAGTATGCATCGATACCAATAGCACATTCAACAAAAATCAATGAAAATTACAGTAATATGAAAATCATCTTCGAAAAAATCAAGTACGAACGACATACATGGCAAATTTGAAGAGATGTCATAGTTCTTACGATGCTTCCGGGACAACAATCTAGAAATACGCAGTATCCTTGTTTCTTCTGCCTATGGGATAGTGAAGATCGTGGCAATCATTATAAGAAAAAAATTTAGCCGACAAGAATCTCACTGGAACAAAAATGCAGAAAAGTCATTAATGAGCCATTAGTGGAGCCATCAAAAGTCCTTCTTCCACCCTTACACAACAAGTTGTGTCTAATGAAACAGTTTGTAAAAGCACTAAAGAAAAAAGACCAGGTTTTTAGTATATAGTGTCTCAGTTTCCCTAATTGTCCGATGCTAAGTTAAAAGAAGGAATATTTGATGGACGACAAATTCGGTGACTCTTGAAAGAGGACGTTTTTGTTACTAAAATTACTTTGACTGAGAAGATGCATGGATTCATTATAAAGACGTCGTTGGACAATTTCTTGGAAATGGTAAAAGCCTACCCAGAATGGGAAAAACAGGTCCAAAAAATGGTCGATAGTTTAAAAAAAATGATATTTGTAATGAGTTTGAAGCTATATTTTATAAATTCTCATGTTGAGTGCTTCTCTGAAAACCTTGGAGGTTACAGTGAAGAACAGGGCAAAAGTTCCACCCAGATATCAAAGTGATGGAACAAAGTTATCAAGGCAGATAAGGTGAAAATATGATGGCGGGCTACTATTGGATTGTAAAAAGAGATTTGTTTAGAAAGAAAATTCCTCTACAAAGATCTTTCGAATCTAAAATAGTGTGCTATAATGAAAACAATTAGCTATTTTTCCATCGTAAGTCAACGGTATCCAGAACTATATATAAAAGCAACGTCATCTAGGGACTATCTAGTCAATGTCTAGAAATTCCACTAATTCATCAATGAAAAGTGTGCTACTGACGAATTTGTGAGAATCCGCTGATTTTGATTCAGGGTGTACATTTATGCGAAACAAACGCTAACTTGACTTACGTATCGAATTCGATTCCTGGAAGTACACAAATTTAATTTTATCCTGGAAAGCTTCCCTCAGACAATTTTGTTTTAAGGTTATGTTCCAGATTTTCTATCTATATCACTCAAATGATACTATATACGAATTCAGAAGCTTGAAATCTATAATAAAACCACGTTTCACCATTAAATACTAAAAAATACGTTTTTTGATTTTATGTCGAAAACCAATCGAAAAAGGTGCTATTTTGACCTTAGATTCGGATTGAGCGGATCAGAATGCGTAGGACCAAAAGTACATAGAAAAAGAAAAAAGGACAAAATTACCAGACTTTTGTTTGCGTGGCTGTGTTATTAACGGTCTTAGGTTTTTCCTTAATAGCTCAATCGACGCGCCTGGAAGTTAAATAATTTTAAATTAAAATTTAGATGAAAAAAATAGTATAGTAGATTACGGAATGTCCTGCAATATTATTTAATTGTTCAGTTGATGTGTCTAAAAAATACGAACAAATACATCACATACAGTACTTTTATATTACTAATCTTAAAGTAGTTTTCCTTAGATATGGATTATAAACAGTATTATTATAGATTGTATAAATGGGTATTGCTAGATCATAAGAAGTCTCTTCTTTCCTTCAATAGGCCATTCTGTGCGTCTCGAAGACGCAAAACAATATTTTAATATCGGGGCAGAAATTCCTGACACTTGGAAAATGTAGCTCTCTCTCCATGAAAAAATCGCTATAAGTTCGCATTTAGCAAAGCTGATTCGAAATCTTTTTACCTGTTGAACGATGTTTCTCGAATCTCAGTGAAAAATTTTCTGTTGTAAGAGTAACAAATATGGAGAAAATCACTGATGACAATATCTAGATTTTGAAGGTCAAATTTCAGCTATTCCTAAAGATGCACTAACGTCCATAAAAAATGGGTAAAATTCCAGTGGATTCCTTGTCTATTTGTGAAAAGAACCCAAATTTGAAAATTAACAGATTTTTTAAATTGTGGTCACCCGAATTGTTAATGCGAGAAAAAACTATGTTCTTCTAGAATGGAGATATTGTGACGAATAAAGGTTGAAAAGAAGGAGCTCAGTACAAGGATAAAGCTCGGACTAATCAAAATTGACCCAAATTGTATTGCTCCATTTAAATAAAGTTCGCATAATTTTTACTGTAATAAGCCAACGCTGAAGTATCGTAATGGAATATTAGTTCAAAAAGAGGATGGCGGGCTTCCATTATCAAGTTAACCCCAACGACGAAGACTTGAAGAAGAAAAAAGGGTTTGCTTCTATACGGTTGTCTGCAAAGTGCAAGGTATTAATCAGAGTCTTGGTCTAGGACTAGACCTGGGCAAATGTTTGTAATTTCCTTTTCATCAGCCAACGTTCGAGATGTCATGATAATACAGACTAAAATTTCATGGTACGTCCACAGTAATTATTAACTTACAATCAAGTTTTTTTTAAGCTGTTAAATAAGATCCAAAGAACTAAATCCTTTCACAGGAGGCTCTATCAATCACGTATAAAACTCTCTTGACCTTATCGAAAAGATACAAAAGATTCACATTCAGCTCCAAATAATGCTAATGAGTTTCGACATAGTATCCCACCTTACGAAAGTACCAAACGCTGATACAGTTAATATTATTGAGTCTTTTGCAAACTCTCCCTCCGATCTCATGACTTTAATAGAATTCTGTCTCAATAATAGTTACTACATTTTCAATAACCAATTTTACAAACAAACCTGAGGAAGAGAAATAGGATTTCCAATCTTACCCGAAATAGCCAAAAATCTGAACGGAACTTCTAAAAACGAAAATCTTCAACCAATCCATGCTTAAATTCGAATTTTGGTCCCGTTTCGTTAACGACCATGTTGTCATCGGCAGAAATGGACTAGATTAACTACACAAAGTTGCCGGTTTCATTATTCGAGTAAACCATAATACCCTGTTTACCATAGAAATTGAACAAATCGTTGCCTTTTTTGGAAGTGCTAGTTTACAAAAGATCTGATAACATAATAACACATAAAGTTTTCAGAAAAGCCACCTATAGAAACAGATAGCGAAAACCCTCATACCGCCATCACTGATTTGAAGACCACAATAGATAAAGATGACTTAAAACAGGAATTACTAAACGTTGAGCAAATCCTTGTACAGAACGATGCAACAAACAAGCTACTTGGCTAAGCAATAAGAAAATACACTCAAAATAACAATTCAACACATTCCACGAAAGGAAGAGATAGAAAAACGACCATCCTTGCCTACATCCAAGACGTCACAGAAAACATAGGAAGAACTTTCAACAAACACAGCATCCAAACCGTATTTGAATGACCTACAAAAATATCACAACTTATAAACTACCCTAAAGACAAGATGACACCTTTCAGTGATCCGGGAGTATATAAAATTCCTCACGAACACGAAAAATATTTGTCCAAGAAAACGTGGAGAAGTGGTCGAAATCTTAAAACACCTAATAACATCAACAGGGACAATTGATATAATACCATCTGATTTGGCTTTCCGTCCCGCAAGTTATAAAAAGAAAGATTTAATTGACAAATCAGGTGTATATTTAAAAACAACGTAACCTTAAACCTGAGTATCATCATAGCGCTGTTATCCCTGAAGAATTAAACTACAATGTTCACGAAACTTCGGCAAGATTCATAGTTTTGCACACGATTAAAACACAGAAAACCTCCTCTTTATTATAATGAATCCTCGTCAAAACATTAAATCTATTATTAAATATAATTTAACAAGAGCAATATAATTGTCATAATATGTTGGACATTTGGTTTCTTTTTTAATCTATTGCTTTTTCCAGCTTATTTTATCATTTCTTTTTTTGCTTTTCACTATTTTGTCTTCTGATCATTTTCTTTTATATAATGTATTAACATTATTACTACAATGTTATGTATTCTTGTAATTATCAAAACATGAGGAATAAATCACACCAAATTTTAAAGAAACATTGTTAGAAAGAAGCCGAAAATTTAACTCTTTTTTGTTAAGTATTCATTTAGCTACGCTATTTGTGTTGTATGAAACTGCGGTGATGTTGAAGCTTTTTTTATACATGTGAATGCATCATATTTTAAGGTTTCTAAGATTTTGAGTCTTTCACGTAGATTTGAAATGAGTTAAATGTAATCCAATGAATTTGAACGGATTCGTATGGATTTCATCATATTCAATAGGTTATCGCAGGACATCAGTCGTTTTTTTGATTGGCGGGTTTTAAAAGATTCTAAAACGTTTGGTAGTGTTTAGAGGATTTTAAAAGATATAATGGTATTTTATGCTCTTTTATAAGAATCGTAAATCAGATCATAAACGGCGCTAATCTTGGGCTGAATCTAATCATTGATAATATCTTCAGCTGAAATACTATATATATATATATCTTTTTAAGCTTAAGTTTTGGCTAAGTTTACGATGGACGCCTTTCACATAAATTTTACAGTTATAATTATATTCTATGTTTTATATTTTAGTTTTGAAACCTTTAATTACTTTTCGCATTCATATCATAAGGTAACTTTCTGTATTTAACGAAACACTAAAATCTTTTCAGGAATTTTATGAGATTGCAAGGGATAGCCAAAGTTTTAGGATATTTGAAAGGTTTTCTAAAAGTTTAAGGGTGGTCTATGAATTTTGAAATAATTTCAAGAATCTCAAGAAATTGCTTTGTATACTTTTGGAGAGAATCTCAACTTCAGTTAAAAGATTTTGAGAAATGGATCGAAATTACAGAAGAAATCAAGGGATTTGTTTTTAAGAGATACCGAAGTAAATTCTTGAATTTGTAAAGCTCTTACTACACTGTGGAGGAATAATTAAACTGTGAAGGGGCTTCTTGAAATTTTAAAAGACTTTATGCGATTTCAAAAAATTTTCGACAATTCTAAAGGATTTTAAGGGACTATAACAAACGCTTAGAGGTTTTCATGAGTTGCGACGACTAAGCTGGATTTTAAAGAATTGTAAGATGCTAAAAGAATTCCAAACTTTTTATGAATTTTAAGGGATTTACAGTTGGCCTAATCGTATAAAATGGATTTAAAGAGGCTATCTTCAAAGAACTTCCTATTTATTTATTATGCTGTATTAAGTAATAAAAAATAATAATGTGATGCGTATAATAATACAAAAAGCAATTTTTTATTCCAAAACAGATTAAAATTAGCATATTAAAGAAAATAATAATTTGAAACAGGATGCTTAAGCAAAAAATGCTTTGGACTCATCGCGCTTCCCTATGCAAGAATTTGTGACCTATGAGTAATAATTGAACACACTTTTGATAAATAACGTCTTTCATAAATTGAACTGACAGATCGAGTAGGGGGACATGCATTTTGTCGGCTCGAGGGGGATGAGCTCTCGTAATTTTCAAACCATTTTTAGAACATTAGTTTTTGGAAATTTAATTACTTTTTGAAATTTTCTTTAATTCAGTAAAAAAATATTTTCAGAATTCTTCTTTTTGTCTGTCAGCTCAATTACGTATCGAATGATCGGGTACAAAAATTAAAAAATATCCAAAATAATTTAAAAATTTAGAAAAATCTACTTAATAATAATCTTAATCAGTTTTGGAAGTCATACTGAGGCCTGCTTCGGAAAAAATGGCGCTCGTTAAAATGATTTATTTACTAAAATTCGTATAAACATTTTTTTCGTTGATCCAGTTGCGGATGAAAAATGCCATTCTTAGTTAATTATTATAATCAGTAGCTTATGTTGGAATTTTTGTTAATCGCAATCATATTATTTTATCCTTAGAAAATCATTATGTGACATAATAAAATTCACATTAAAATTTTGACAAATCTTATATCAGCACAGTTTTATTATATGCAAATTTTGTATGCTCAGTTTCTCTAATGTAAAAAAATTTTTGTAAGAAACCTGACGGAGATTTTTTTTCATTGCAGGTTAAAGTTTGTTATTAAATCATACTTATTTAGAGTTTTATGCTTGTGCATTTTTTAGGTGAAACATACAATTCCACAAACGATAGAAGCTGGACATTATTTTTACTCTGTTGGCAAATATTTTCAGTGCTCAGCGGGGCTTGTATATACTAATTAGGTATGCGGAAAGTAAAAGAAAGTTTTTAGTTGCAACGGCAATTTTTAATAAAAAGATCTTTTAACAAAGACTAAACGCTATGTATTGCTCATTTGCATGATGTGAACAAATGCCCAGTGCAACAACATTATTTTTGTAAAATGATATTGATTCAAAATCATACGAAGTCATCACCCACAGTCTGAAAACTACATTCCGATCCGATTCTCAGTTTTTAATATGAAAATAAATGGAATGTTAAAATAAATTTTAATGTGCATCATTCTATCACACAAGCTATTTGTGTGACTTAATCGAGAAAAATTGAAATTCAATCTTTACGTCATTAATTATTGTGAAATAAATAAACAGGCAATAATAACCAATCAATCAGTTCACAAAGTAAAAATCTTAATCAATTATTTTCATTGAAACATTTAAATAATTCTCACTTCACATATTTATTTCAACTTAAAATTTCATTTATGAAATTGTTGATTATTTATAGCCCTTTACACTAATTTTAAAAAAGAACATGCACATATAATTTTAAAAAATTTAGGTACTCATTTCACGACATAATAAGGATTTCAAAAAATATATAATTGTAGTACAGATATCTTTATGTTATTTATTATGGTAAAAAAATTAATCAGCATAAAAAGCATCATAGCATTATTTTCACTAATAAATAATTAATGTATTCATAACGTAAAAAGTAATAAGCTATCATTTTTATTTAGACATTGAAACCATTTTTATTTCACTTTTTTTTTAATTTTTACTTTCATTTCTGAAAATTTTATTTATCAGTAACCTTTTATACTAATTTAAAAAAAATTCAAATGCATGAACGTATAAATTTAAAAAATAAATCCAGATACCCATTTCACAACATCAGAATCGCCTTACACATTTTTTCGCTCCACAGAAAATTCCTTTCTTATAATCCAAAATATGCCTAATATGGGTACCGATTTATTATTGAAATGCCACAACATAATAATATTTATTATGAATTAAATAAAAGGCTAGATGCTTCGCATGAAGATTAGAAAAATACAATTTAATTATTTTCATAATCCTGCAAAATATGTATTTATTATTTCTCGGCGTAAAAAGTCTTTGATTTTGAAATCTCTTCATTACTTCTAAAAATTATGAATGGTGATGCTTGTTCCACTACAAAGCAAATTTGTTTCGGCAGAAGAAGACCCGACTGGAGAATTATGTCTTTCAGGCGAATTAGAATATTCAAAACGACGAATATGAGAGATGTGGTCGCCAGTACGTAAACAGTCGAACTCTGATTTCAATTCTGCAATTAGAAACAATCCAATCGGAGCATTGATTGTATGCAATTGCTAAATAAATGAATGCGTACAAAGTAGCGACTTTAGAGCTTTCGTTTATATATTTTGTACGTCAAATTCATGACTATGTATGGACTGTTTTAACATCTACGTTAATTCTGATCCTACTTAGGATTTTTTTGAACTGCAATCTGACAAACTGATACTTCTCACTTGGTTAAAGCCTTGAAAAATTTATTTAAAAATATGTATATATATATATATATATATATATATATTCGACAATAGAATTTGATAAAGTTAAAATCTAAAACTTTCATTTTAGAAAAATATAAGAGATTGGAATTTTTGCCTTTGTCAAAGGCCGCAGACAAACCTTTTGAACCAATTAAAATAACAATTTCTCTTCAATTTTTTTACATGTACTTATGAATAATAAATTCTATTTCACTGATTATCACTGCACTTTAACTAAACCAAGTGTGCTGTAACATTTTTAAGTGTCATTCTTCAACATTTTGCAATATCTTTAATCGTTTGCAAGTTTTGGTTTATTTTATCACAAATAATCGAATAATCGAATTTTTCATTTTTAGGAACATTTTTTTAAAACATTAAAAATAAGGTTCCATGAATCTAAAGTATTTACTGGTCCAAGAGATTGTTAAAATTTTTAAAAGGTAAGAATAAATATATTTCTTAATTAATATTTCTGTTATCCACTTCTATTTGTACTATAGCTACCTTGATGATTCGCCTGCTCTTTAATCGCCCCAACATTTTCCAGATAGTTCCTTGTTTTCGGCGGAATACCTGATGATGTTCCTGTGAAAAGAACGTGATCTTTTAGCATTGTCATCGTATTAATAAGTGATTATTTCAACGTAAATAAAAAATATATATTTCATACTTAATATATAATAACTTACTTCAAATTCACAAGAAAAATTTAAATTGTTATTTAAGAAGAAAAATAAACACAGAATGTACGCTGTACCTAATTTAAAAACTGATTGAAATTTGAGTTTTGAAGAAAAAAGTCTAATATTTAGGCTTCAAGATTGAGAATTGTCAAAAACAATGAAAATATTAAAAAATGTTATCATAAATTTTTCTTTAATTACCAATATGATTAAGAATAACGTTCAAGGGAAAGACCAAATCATTAAAGATCCTCATTATTTTAGATGTAGCATTTTTCAACAAACTAGTTCTATAAACGAGAGGAAGTACTGTATTGAACAATATTATTTTATCATAGCTTTATCATTTTTAAAAACTAGCAAAAAAAAATTGTCACTAATACTATCAGTCAATAACTTAAAGGGGTTTTATGAACTGAATATGAGACATTTAATAATATCTTGTGTAAGTGTTTACAACAATTTGTTTTAAAATATCTCGATCTGCCGTTTCTTTAAACCAAATTCTTTATAAAAATGATCATTATTTATAGTTGTTATAATTAAATAACAAGTTACTATGAATAATTCAAAAACACAATTCATAAAAAAAGAGTTGAATCCTCAACCATAAAACATTCATTTTTAGCAACAGAGTTGTATTTATTTTGGAATAAAATTCAAATAACAAGTAATTTTTGGTACAAATTGCAGATAAAACGGATGATCTTAGCTGTTTTATTGAGAGGAAATTTACATTTATCTTTGTCCCTGAAAAAATTATTGAGTTGAGTTACATTTTAATATATGTGCTTTCGTATAATATGATTAGTATACAATACATCTTAATAAATATTAACCTAAGTACAGTCATGAGGGTTTTAAATTTATATAATAAAGACAGAACCCTTCTTTCAGATTCCGATTCTGAATCAAGTAGCACAGAGACATTTAAGGCAGTTTTATTAGTTTCGTAATTCTAAATAAAAAATATACTTCTTATCTCTGAAGACACTTTTATTGTAAGATTAAAAAATCATATGTAATCTCTAGCATTTTAATTTGATAATTCCAAGTGTCCCAATAGCTAATTGTTTTGCAAACATAAATGTTTATATTTCTTTAATGTATTTTATTTTTCCTAAAATGATTTGTAAATTTTTTACATTTATATTTAAAATAAAAAACTATGGCAACAGGGTGAAAATATATCTAATTAAAAATATTGAATATAGAATGATCGCATTTCCAAGTATTTTGTCCAAACAGTAATATAATGAGATATTCTTTCGCTCTATGGACATACGTCTGTTTTACAAACGAGTACAAGTATAGATAAGAAAACACCTAATTTTTTAATATTAGGTTGATTAAAATAAAAGATATTGAATTTTGAGGCAACAATTGTTCATACAACTTCTATATCCCAATTGCCTACCGTGTATATAATACATTTCGTAATAATATATTATATAAAACAAATTATTCTTGCACTCATATGCTAGTTAAATCAATATAAATTCTCTGTATTACATTAACCCTAAGTTTGAACTTACCTTCACAAATATTTGATTGCTCCCATGCTATTTGATTTTTTTGCGGAGTCAGATTGATCCATATTTAGATTTTTTTGGCATTCCATATCAATCTGATTTTCGGCGCTAAAAGCATCGGATAAAAAGTCTATAATTCATAGTAATATGGAATTGTTCACTCCACAAATGCTCAAAACTCAAACTTTATAAAAGAATAAAAGTAAAGGCTCTTTCTAGGTTTGCAAATATTTCTTAAAATCAATAAAATAAAAATTTCAAAATTTAAGGCTAAACACTCTTCCAATCGTAGTAATAAAAAACAAACTGAAAATCAATGAACTAAAATGGGAACTCTTGAATTTTTAATTTTTTAAATTGACATTTGAAATTGTTTTGATTTAAAAACTTTGTATTCAAATGCACAATAGGGTCAAAGATTTAGATTTAATTCCAAAAATATAAATTCATGTTATTATTTTCAATGCCCTAAATTAAAGAATCAATGAATGAACTTGAAAATTTTCAAAATTTTGGGGAATTTGAAGCTGGAAACATGGAAAATTGACCAATTAAATTTTTCTTTAACTAAACACTTCGTAAACTGAAACTAAAATTATTTTTATTCCAACTAGTTAAAACATTCTCGAAAAGCTTTTAAACTTTATTTCCAAATCTTGAGAAATCGAGAAGCTGTTTTAAATTTTTTCTGATTAAAAATTATGTTTCAAGTTTTTCAGAACTCCTAAATATTTTAATTAGTAATAAATAAAAAAAATGTTTTGTATTAACATTGTTTCACTTTGAAGGGAAGGGGGCTCATGTAAATCAAGCATCCCAAAGGGAACAGAAGCTTGCTGCGTCCAAGTCGTTGTTCCTGGGTATCGCTAAATGTAGGTTATTGCGAAGCTGGTAATCTTGACTTCATTGAGTATTCGATTTTTAGTTTTGGAGACCCAACGTTTATGAGAATTAAGATAAAATATTTGTTTGAAACTTCCTGCGAAACAAGAATAAAGTCTCGAGTATAATTTTTTTTATTGTAGCTTACTGAGATTATAGGCTTTTAAAGACTCACTCGTACGTCTTTTTGTTGTTACGGTTATGGGGCTATACGATTTTAGAGGTTTTGGGTTATACGCGTATGGGGTTTGGGGGTCATAGGATTATGGATTTATGGGGTTGTGGAGTTTTGAGGTATCAGGTTGTATGGAGATATGGAGATGTGGAGTTTAGGAATTTAATTCTACATGATTCGGAGTTATATTAGGAAATGCAATTTTCTTAGGATATACTACAGGGTTGTGGAGCTTATAGCTTTTGAGGTTTTTTACTTGATAAAAAATGCTTTTCTTATATCCCAGAATATGCCTAATGTGGGTAACGATTCATTACTAAAAAGTTGTAATATAATAATTATTTTTCAGTGAATAAAATCCTGCATGTGTCGCTTGAGAATGATAAATATATAATTTGATTATTCTTCCAATCCTCAAAAAACGTATTTATTATTTCTGGTCGTGAAAAGTCTTTGATTATAAAATACTTCCATAAATTTTAAAGAATATTAACGACAGTGTTTGTTTAAAAAAATGAAATTGAGTGTGTCTGGGAAGGCCGCTTAGATGTTCTATTATAGATAACCGTTTATAGAGGGGACCCGTTCATTTTTCGGAACGGATAAAATTCAAGAAAGATAAAATTTCAGAATGGGTTATAATACATAATGGTAAAACTTAGGAATACCAAAAATTCGGAAAAAGGAATAAATCAGAAATCCAAAACTCTGAATAGTATTTATTCGGAAACCAAAGAAGCGGAATGGGTAAAAATTCGGAAACGTTAAAATTAGGAGGGTGAACAATTAGGAATAAGTAAATATACGGAGAGGAAAAATTTGGAATGTAGAAAAATTCGGAATAGTAAACAAATGTTGCTATCAGCAGGTCTACGGTTTTTTATTTGTGGTAGTATACAAATATTTATCATCGTAAATTTAAATAGCATATTATAATACATTTATTATATCCGTCATTTTAAATTTTTCACGAAAAAATAATGATTTTGTATCATTATATAATTTAAAAACAAGTTTCAACGTACGCCATAAATTTATTATGATATAATTTTTAAATTCACTGCGATAAACATTTGTTTGATGCCATAAATAAACAATTATACACCTGCTAATAGGTATATTTATTAACAATTCCGAATTTTTAAACTTTCCGAATTTTTCCTCACCGTATATTTACATATTCCTAATTTTTCACCCTCCTAATTTTAACGCTTCTGAATTTTCACCCATTCCGCTTCTTTGGTTTCCGAAGAAATACCTTTCAGAGTTTTGGATTTCCGACTTATTGCTCTTTCCTACTTTTTGATATTCCTAAGTTTTACCATTATGTATTATAACCCATTCTGAAATTTTACCTTTCTTAAGTTTTACCGTTCCGAAAAATGAACGGGTCCCTTATAGAGTTTGCCTAAATTAAGAAGTAATTATTTGTTTTGACTAAGAATTCTTACAAGTTGAAGTGCTATGACTTTTCTTGATATAATAACATTTCACCCACCATTTATTCGAAAACCATTCAAAGAATAATATAAATTATCCCATTAATGGCCATTAATCGTATTTGCGACCCTAAAACACGCCTTTTTTAAAAGTCTGTAGCCACGGTTCCAACAATGCGAAGAGACTGCGCCGCGCCGCATGGCAGAGAACAGGTAAGGAATTTTTGAAAATTTTGGAAATTTTAAAAATAATTGTTTTATTCATGTAAATACAAAGAAAAATACGAAAAGTCACTAAACTTTATCGACGAAAACTAGTTTTGGCCATTAGTGGGTTAAGGGGATTGATTAATGCTGATGACAGTTGATACTAATTTAAAATTGTTTGTGATTCGTCGATTTGTGCCTAAGGGAGTTTCATCCATTTCTTCTCGTTTCATTTCGACAATCTTGCCACTGTACATGTTAATTTTCGCCCGCTTGTTAAGGCTATCCATTTTATATATCCTTCGCAGAATTGTATTATGGAGCAATCTAGCAAAGATGTCACCAGTCAATGCTGTTAAAACATTTTTCTCTTCGGTAGGCATGTGTTTATATACCTTACTCGCTGTTAACAAATGAATTGGTTTATTACGAGGAAAACTGTAACTGCGAATTTCAAACTGCTTATTTGGATTGCTATGAGGAATAAGCCGAATACTTTTATTTCCAATTCTACATAAGGTAGAAGGGAGGGAAGAAGCATGCCTAGCAGATGGACACCTCGACCTGGCACGAAGAGAACTCTTAGCAGGAGGGGAGCTGACTGAAGATTAATGTATGTCAGAATGATTAGAAGATCGATAATGAGGAATATGAGTGGTACGGTTTTCGGTAGGCAAACGGTCGATTTCTGAATTCATGTCTGCAAAAAGAAACAGAACTGAATGTTTCTTAAGGTATACAATCCTATAAATGGCACTTATGCCTCTTTAGTAGAATTTGAAAGACTCTTAGTTATATCTACTGATTTTCCATACATTGCACCTAACTTATTTCTGACGACTCAAAGTTTTCATTTGCGTAAAGCTTTAAAAAATTTATTTAAAATTATAAATGGTGTTTTAAATTCTGTTTTTTTTTTAATTGAAATAAAGCACACCAAAATTTATGCCTACAATTGCTGCTTCTTAATTTTGGTAGCGTATGGTATGCAATTTAATGTTTGAAAATAAATAACGAATTTTTGTGTGCTTTATTTCAATGCAAATAAAGAACGTTAAAAAGCACCGTTTAGATATATTTGCAAATCAAACTGAGGAAAGTTTTCGACAAGAAAATATTTAATTTTTCAGCTTTGGGCATTCTCGCATATAAATATTTTTGGTCTGGTTAACATAAAATTGTAATTTTAAGCGAGTACGTATATACAGTTCTTGAAGAAAAAATATCATTGTTATTTAGCGATCATTTGCTCAATACAACATAAAATTCCTGATTGGTATACTTTTTGGAACATTCTAGTTTAAAACATTGAAAATAAGGGTTTATGTGTGTGAGATATTTACAGCCCAGCTAAACATTCCTATGCAGGAATCTTGGAGGATCCTGCACATGTTTCGGCACCTAAACCTGTACAGGTAATCATGACTGTTCCTGTGAAGGAATTTCTCGAAAAATCTGTAAATAGTCCTACAAAGAAACCTGCACCATAAAGGAACCTTTGAATGATCCTGTACAGGTTCCATCACACAGTGAATTGAGGTGAGGGTTCATGTGGCAGGATCTTGTTCAGGATCTTATAATCTCTCCATAGTGTGTTAAATCTTTCAGGAGATAAAAGGAAGAAAACTTTATAGCTGTACAGTCGGTTAAATAAGAGCGTGGTCACTGTTGTGAGAAAATGAAAAGACTCAATATGAAAATCCTTTCAAATATTGTTTTATTTGATCCAAAACTTTCATGCAAATACATTAATAACAGGTCCAATCACTTTCAGCGTCAATAATGACTTGGCGTCTTCGAGGCATACTTTGGCGAGAACCGCGATTTGGAAAGTCATTGACATTTTTCACCTCTTCAAAACGATTCACCCACTTACACACAAACTGTTTCGACTTTGTCATATATTTCGCAGTAGCCGTTTGGGTCATTTTGGGACCTTAAGGGTGCCAGCACAAAAAATTGCTTCAAAGCGCGAAGCGTATGAGGCATTCATTTTGGAAAAGTGCTTGGGTCGTATTGAAAAGAGCAGTCAGCTGATTCTCTTTCATAAGGCATGAAGGACTATACTGACCTCTATATGCAAAAAAATTACAGCATTCGCATTTACCGATCGCTAGTAATCGTGACCACGCTCTTATTTAACCGACTGTGAGTAACATGAGTTTTTGCAGTGGAGTTTTGCAAAGGATTGTGAACAAGAAGCCGCGTCTCAATTTACTTCGCGAAGGAACCTGAACAGGATAATTCGACGGGTCCAAATGACACAGTGCTATCTCGGCAGAACCAAATAAAAGGTTTCCTACTTTAGAGAGCGTTGGTGTTACCAATGCTATTAATATGGAATATACACGTTGAATCCAAAGGTTTGTTTATCGATGGAAGTTTATTTGCAGCATGATTTAAAGTTGCCTTCGTTAAATTCCTGCACAGGAACCATCAATTCTAACCGCACAGGTTCGTGTACAGTAACATATGAATGATCCTCTGAGATTCCTGTACAGGATTTTTTAGCTAGGTGGTTCGAAAGATTGTTAAGGGAGACATGAAATGTTAGTTTCAAATCTTAAAAATGTAAATTAAAAGTCCCAAAATGAAATTCAAAGTCCTTCTAATATTAAAAGTCGAGAGCCTTAAGCATCTGTCCAGTGGCGCTTCAATATTCTCTTTTCATATTCCCTTCTTCCCTTATTACATATTTGTATTGCGCAGGAAAAACAGATTAGCAAGTAAGTATTTTAAATCTAAGTGTTTACTCATTTAAAATTTAAACTCGTTATTCTCATAACTGCATTTTTACAACTGACGGGATATACTTAAAGAAATAATGGACCAATATCGATAAAACTTGGTATACTTCTTTCTAGCCTAATTATCTAAAAAATAAACCTGAATGTTTTTTAAATTAATGAAACAGTATTTTAATATTACAGAATTTAGCCATTTCATAAAATTTCACAGTTTTTCATTTTTTCTTAGTTCATATTCTGTGTATGAGTGTTAATGAAAAAAAAAAAAATTTGGTTGTTTTTTTTCGGATTAATCTTGCTGACGCTACGTGTCCCGTCGCGCCGTCTAATGACACTCGCTACAGCCCATGAAGAAGATCATGCCATATATCCGCTATTTGGATAGGTTAATAAAATACATATTACAAATGTAATAGCCAAAAGTTATAATAAAATAAACCCAGAGTCTGTGAAATTTTTATAAACTCTTTCCATTAAAAAAAAAACATGAAAATCACAATTTTTTCTTCGCCATAGTTATCTCCCCCTTGAAAATTTCAAAACGCCAATATAAAATCTATTTATTTCGGGAACATTTCTGTTATGAAATTTTATTTTTATTTTAGCTACCTTGAGGATTCGCATGATCGTTACTCGTCCCAAAACGTGAATAAAAAAATACATATAGACGCAGAATATTTAGAATACATTTTTTCTAATTCTTTGATTATCTAAAGAATTAAGAATAATGTTCAAGTATAAGACCAATGGTTATAGGATCCTCATTTTTTCAAAATACAGAAAAAAAACTTATGAACGCAGAATATACTTAGTAATTACTTAGTAATATACTAGTTAATGTCTTAAATGTGTATAATTATTGTAGCTTGAGAAACTCAGATAATTTATTTTCGAAGTAAATATATCCATTTATATCACTACACTTTGTAAATCCAAGAGAACTTTATATAATGTAGACAGAGTAAACATAAACTGGCTCTTTGAAAAATAATTTTCAGAAATATTTTGTGTGTAATTAAAATTCATCCAGGATCATGCTACCAAGAATATATTTTCTTAATCTTATTTAGAAGAATTTTGTCTCAAAACTAGTTTTATAAACGAAAAAAGGAATCTATAAAACAATATAATTTCCTCATAGAATTACCATTTTTGATTTAAAAAAAGTTCTTTTTCTAAAGTTATCCGACAAAAGGTTAAAAATTATTTACAGACAAATTATGAGACATTTAATAAAACCTTGTGCAGCGAAGTTAATTTTTAATCTAAAAAGGTGAAATTTTACCAAAATAAATTAATTTTTGCACCAAAAGGATAAAATTTTAATCAAATGTGTGAATTTTTAATCGGTTAGATAAATTTTGATCTGAAAAAATCAAGTTTTAACCAAAAAAGGAATAGCTGCATTTTATTATAACAATTTAGTTTTCCATAAAAAAGAAACAAATTTCCCAAAAAACCCGCTCGGATATTCATTTTTGCTCTGGAAATACTTGAATGAAACTTTATCAGAAACATTTCCTTTAAATTCCAGTATTTATATGCGCCTGTATATTCTGATTTTTATACGTAATTAAGTATAGTTAAAGATTAGGTTGCTCATTTCGCTGTAGACTTTGAGCTACACATTCTCATCGTGACACTCGCGATAAGCGTTGGATTTTTGACAGACATTTTCAATTGTATATTTATTTTTTTAATTATCTTGCAATAAGAAACTACTATCCTTTCTTCAAACATTCTTCCCCATCCCGCGTTTTTATGTGGAAAAAAGTAATTTTGTTCCCAAATTATTTTTGATGGATAAAAAGAATAGCCTACATTCTTTTAGATTTTTTACGTATCTCACCATTAAAGAAATGTTCTACGAAATATTTTAATGCTGAAATTGCTCCAAAAAATTAGTCTCGTATTTTTCCCCATTTTTTTTCAAAATTTGGAATTTTCGATTTTTTGCATAGTATTTGCGAAGAAATAGAACAAAAATATCAAGTCTTATAAAAAATGGTTTAAAGAAAAATTATAGGTCTTTAAAAAAGCTACAATTCCTATCGAAAACTTTTTTACTTCTCTGTAGTAGGTCAAAGATGGATGCTTAACGAACTCGTTCTTTCTTTTAGGATCCGAAAAAACGGACGGACGAGCGCCATCGCCAAAACTTAATTTTTGGCTTCAGAGGGTAAAAAGTGAAGATCTGTTGAAAAACTGTGGTGTAAAATTTGGGACAGTTCTAAAACTTTTTTCAAGTCTAAATCATAAAAAATTTAAAAAATTCAGCTTATGTCGTTTTGCCACAAATTTTACATTTTGATATTAATTATTGTTTTTAGCAAAAAAAGAATTACGCATCTTTAAGAAAGTGATTCATAAATAATTTGCAGATGTGCTTTACGCTCACAATTTTTGTTTACTAATTAATTTTCGTAGCTTGTATCGTTTTATTCAATAAAATTATCTAATTATATTTTTAGCGTTATTTTTGACGATTAAAACAAAAACTACCCATCCTATTGAAAAATAATTGGTCAGAAATTTTTGCTACTTTCGTTAAACAAACTTTATCTATTTTTTTGTGTAGCTTGTGCCTTTTGTTCAAAAGTCAAGTTTTTTTATTTTCATTATCATCTTTTGCGCATAAAGTAAAAACTACGCGTTTTATAAAAAAGTGATTGATAGTCCATTTTTAGATCTCTAATATAAGCATAATTTTTTGTTTGTTCAAATTTTGTCGTATCTTGCTAAGTTTGAACAAAAATTGAATCTTTTATTATTTTTTGTGAGATTAAAATTTGAATTTTTGAGGTTTTGACAAAATTCAGAAAGTTGTTATAATAATCTTAAAGGACTTTTTAAAAAGCAAGGTCTTATTTTCTTTAATTTTTTTCTTATTGTGCGTTGTCATTTAGATAAATTGTTCGGCTTTCTGATAAAGAAAAATTTTATTCTTTTGAAAAAATAATATCAAAAATTTTTAAAATGCTCTAAATTCTTGAATTTATATTTAGAATAAATGGTTAAGATACTCGATCTTTCTTTGAGGACCTAAAAAATTTGTGCAAAAGCTCGATTTAATATGCTCATTTTTTCGATCTTTAGCATATTTAAAGGCGTACGGTCAGATAGATAGATAGACGTTATCGCCAAAACTCGATTTTCGGTTGTAGCGGTTCCCGAAACTTGAGGTTAAATTGAAAAACTGAGATCTAAAATTTTTTAAATTTCTAATAAATAATCGTAGATGTCGACATTTTGAATCTGTGTATGATTTCGAAAATTAATTTTTTTGTTGAAATTAGCGCATTTACTCACTGGAGAAAAATTTAATTTTTAGTAAGAAAGCTTTAAACGGAGTCAAAAATCTTTGGCCAGAACAAATATGATTATTATTAATAATAATGATAATAAATGTGAGTATAGATTAGAAATACAATAAGAATATTAAGCTCCTAAAAAATGTCATAAACAATTAAAAACAAATATAACTGGTTATTGTTCTCGTATTTAATATGTTAAAGTTAGATAGATACGAACTTTATGTGTAGAAGAAAAAATGCTATTACAATATATCAATATTACATACCATTCAGTAGAAAATTCTAATGATAAGCCTACTGCACCTATACATTTGGATTAATAAAGATAATGATTTTTTTAAATTTTGTATTTTTCATTCGCTAATTATAAATGACCTTATCTTGAGCGCATTAGCGATATAATAACATAAGTCATTTAAATGTTTAACATTGCTTATGCATAACAATTGTTGTATTGATTCCATGTTCTCAGGGATACTATTGACTAGTTAGTAATTTTTATCATGGACTGATAAGCCAATCTTAATTAGCTAATCACTCTTATTTTGCTAAGTGGTAATTTAAATTTTAAGTATGACTCTGTGTTTGTCTGTCTGTGACTGAGGTGACTGTAAATTTTACTCTGGCCTGAGTTAATAGCTTTGTCTATAATATAGCTTTTTAAACTGTTTTTCCACGTGTTTATGACATTTTTGCAACTTTTGCTGATCTCTCCGCTGCACAAAATACTTTGTTGCGACGATGGAGTGCAGTCTCCTGTTGCTGAGATAATATATTTAATTTGAGATGCCCAATTGTGACATGCCTTTACTTTATTCTGTTTATCTAGATCACTGAGGCTATTATAACAAATCTTTGGAAACCTGTTTTCTGGGATTTTTATAATTTTACACCACCAGCTCATAGCTCATTTTGTTACACTTAATTTTAATTTTTCTTCACCTGTTTCTTGAAATACAAAATGATTTGGTGTATTTTCTGGTCACATATAGAGTCTTTTAAAATATTGTGTTTGCACTCGTTCGATTTGGTCTACATACCGTTGAGCCCATGTTTCGGAGCTGTATTAGGTTGTAGCATTTACAATAGAGTTTAGTAATTTAATGTTGGCATCCCATGACTGATTATTAGAAGTATATAGAATTGTCTGGGCCTTCAACACCGCTGTTAGTCCTTTTCTGGTCGAAAATTCTGCCGCTTTGCACAAATTTCCTGGACAAGGAATAGGCAATCCGAGGTGAACAAAAGAATTCTGGCATTCGATTTTCTCATTTTCCCAAAAGATTGGTTTTAAATTTTTTCAATCTCCAGTTTTCCTCGTGGGAACGATTTTTGTTTTTGTTAAGTATAAGTTTGAACCATATTCGAGACAGTAAGATTTTAGTGTCTTGAGTTTGCTTTGCTCATCGTGCCAACATCTTGCGAAAATTACAAGGTCGTCCGCGAAGAGAAGCATTAGTATCTCCTTCGCAGAGGACACGGGAATTCCCTCCATGCCGTTCTTTTAAAAAAAAGTGACAATATTATGCAAAAATAAAATAAAAAGTAGCGGGCTTAGACAATCGCCCTGCAGAACCCCCTCCGTGACGTCTATTGGCTTCGTGTATTTTTCTTCACTCCTTACCACCAATTTGGCTTTTTCGTATAGGCGACGGAGGATTCTTATTATTTTTCCGCTTGTGTCTGAAATGTAGAGCTTATCCCAGGGGAAGTTGTAATGAATTGAGTCGAAAGTGCGTATAAAATCTATAAATATCATAAATGCACATATTTTACTAGAACCTGTCTGAATGTTTATTATTGACGCTAAAGTGAAAAGGTGGTCTTGTATACCCCTTCCCATTTTGAAACCGGCTTGCTCCTCCGAGATAATACCGTTTTCTTCGGCTCAGTTCGTAATTCTATTTGCAAGCATTGCAGTAAAAATTTTACTAATTGAATTAAGGAGAGTTATGCCTCTATAATTATAAGGATCGTTTGTATCACATTTTTTGTGCAACATAAACATTTCTGCTACCAACCAGCTTTCAGGAACCATTTCCGTGCTTAGTACTACATTAAATGGGTTAAGCAAATAGTGTCCCCAGGTTGGGGGTATGTTTTCTAGAATTTCGTTGTTGATTTTGTTTGTGCCGGGGGATTTGTTGTTTTTAAAGTTGTTTGAGCAACTATGTAGTTCATTAAGCGTAAAATCTGTATCAGGGTACAGGTGTATCACAGAAAAAAAAGAAACAAATGAAAGTTTTCTACTGGGATAAACTCTTTTGTAAAATCGCTCCCATGGCGCTACGTCGAGTCCGTTTATATACGGTTTTCTACTTTCAAATTTTTTTACTGTCTTCCCGAACTCTCGGCTATTATTTATATTAAACAGAGATAGTACGATTAAGTTGCGGTGCTCATTCTTAGCCGCTTTAATAGTTGAATTATAATTATCAGGGCTATAAAAATACTTATACAATAAAAACTGGTTATTATTAATTCGCCTGTACTTCCTATATGCTTTTCTGGTTTCAATTTTTTAATTCACGGCGTTTATTTTTGTTTTTTTTCGTAGTTACTTCATCAAGACACAATCTTTCGTTATACATACTAGTTGAGTAAAATAAATTTTTGTCAAGAGAATTTAGGTTATTTAATCTCGCGTTAAAATCCCCTGCTACTAGAATATAATTATTTTCAGAATAAGTTTCAGTCAGATTGGCTAAAATTTAGTTTAAATATTCCACACAGAATTCCGTGTTTGCTGTCGGAGACCAGTAAAAATTTCCTACTATTAATGTTTTATCAGAAAGTTCTAGTTGTACTAAGATCCAGAGGTAGGAGATACCTTAACACAATTAGGCTCTAGAAATATAATTTAAAACAAAATTTAATTTCTAAAGTATATTTGCTTGAATTCTAGTATCTCACCATCACAGTTGGTTGTGAAATTTTGATCCTAATTTGGATCGCAGACAATATTATATTTTGGACTTTTAGTTTTTGTTTTCAATTTTATTGATGGCGTAGAGTACTTCCGCTTAGAGATGCGCTTTTAAAATTACTTGAGACTGGATGTGGGGTACCTAAGGGAGTTGATTCCATTTCATCTCGAATCAAATCCACAACCGCTCCACTGTACAAGTTTATTTTCACCCTTTTCTAACGCTTTTAATTGGTTATAATCCGCAAGGACTTGTATTGTTATGGGGCAATGTTGCAAAAACGTCACCAGTCAAAGTTATTAAAATATTTCGTTCCTCAGATGGCATAGGCGCACAAGTATTATGTACAAATATCAACTAAGTTAGTGTATTGGGAAGAAAAGTGCAACGGCGAATTTCAAATAGCTGATGTAGATTAGTGTGAGGAATAAGCCAAATACATTCAATTCTAAATCCAAGCAAAGTAGAAGAAAAGGAAGAAGAATGTCTGGCAGGAGGAGACCTCGACCTGGCACGAAGAACAGTCTCGACAGGAGGCGGCCTGACTGGAGCATGATGACTTTCAAGAGAATTAAAATGGTGAGAATGACGAATGTTAGGGACAGGGTCACCATCAGATAAACGATCGCTCTCTAAATTCAAATCTGCAAACAGAAACGCAGAATTAAAAGATTCACAAGGTATATAATCATATGTTGGTATTGTTTGAGCACAATTTCTAAATGGAAATTTAGACATGAATGACTAAACGTAAATACCAGGTGTATACGTATGAAACCGGTATTGCCATCTAGCGGCCAGTAGGCACACTTGTAGGCACTGTCGGAACTTACCATTTGTGCTAATTGGCGTATTG
>NC_046658.1:171648863-171680126 GCF_010883055.1 Belonocnema kinseyi | reverse complement strand
AGCGAGGGCGCATACTTTGAATAAAATATTTGTTATCATTCTCTTGAAATAAATGTGTTTTTTTCTTGAAAAAATACCGGTTTCCTATGTATACACCTGGTATTTGACTGTTACTGTTGCGCTTATTTATTTTTTTTTAATCTCAAGATTCTAAATTGACGTTTTTTATCTTCTACTTCAATGCTTATCCTATATTTAATCTTTTAAACAAAGTTCTGTAAACTTAAAACTAGTGTGACTCTTTTAACCTTTTTTCAACAATATGAAGACAATAGTATTTTGTGCATTAGAGTGGCCCTTGATCTTTACTCTGCGATTTTATTTGCTCTTATCCACCAGCCCACCCCAGCTTTGTTTAAATACTTTGAAAAAATTTCCAAATTTGAGTGAAACCTCTAATAGACAGGGGTGTATAAGTTTATTAAAACTTTTTGACATTTTTTCTTATAAATAATAATTGATCAATCATTTAGGAAACTCGGTCACCTTTTGTCTAATTGTAAATTGCTTAAGAAAGTTGAATTAGTTTAAGCATTTGCTTGTTCAGGTACGTCGAGAAATGAAGTACTTTGCAGAAATGATGAGTTATTTAATCAGTTATGAGAATGACACAATTTATTTGAATGGTTTTACATGTATATGTATATAATATTAGATTTGAAATTTTAAAAAATAATTTATATTTGTTTGAACATTTATGATCATTCTTAGAAATCAAATTAGTTCTTAAACGTATTAAAATCTGTAAAAAATTTTGAAAGATGGAATTTTACCCCTGCTTTTTTTAGGGAAATTACATACTTGAACAAATAAGTAAAATATAAATCATTGTAAAATCACTCAAACAAATCATTTTATTGTTATGATCGATTAGAGTACTTATCACGTCTTGAAAATACGTTTATTCCGGGACTTACGTAAAAACACACAAGTTCAAACAAATTCTAATTGCTTAAACAAATAAATATTAGGTAAATAATTTTTAGTGGTCCCACGCATTAATCAATGATTATTTGTGGAACAGAAATTATCAATAAGCGACAATAAACTGCAATATTAAGTAAAATTCAAATTTGTCACTTATGGAAGTTTATTTAAGTACTCATAAGAGTGGCTTAAAGTCATTTTGTTGGATAACAAACAAAACTGGGGAATCAGATGAGAAAAATTCGAAATAAAAGTTCAAAAAATCAAGAAAAAAATTTTTTTAAATTTTTTTTCTTCAAAATAGCTAAATGTGTAAGAATTCATTATTCAGTTGACAAAAATTTTTGTCAACAACAACAACAAAAAATAAAGAATTTTTAACTGAAGTAGTTAAATCGTCAATAAAAAATTGAATTTGAAAGCAATTATATAATGAAACACATCTCCGGGAGCCAAAAGCGATAAGAGCAATAGCCACCCTAAAAAGGTTTTTTCAACAAAAAATTAAGTTTAAACACCTTTCATTTTTAATTACTTATCCTCAGATACTACATTTCAAAATCCTTTAAACTAAAAATATACGCTTAAAAATTAAGACCTTGAAATGAAGATATTTTAGAATATTAGACTTGATAATTACCTAGCCACTCTTTCGATTTTTATGGAAATTCAAAAATTAAACGAAAATTTTAATTGAATAATATAGAATGGTTTAACTGATTTATAGAAAAATTTCATTTAATCCCATACTAAGTTAAATTAGTCTTTTTAAATATATTAATGTAATTGAGCACACCTATCTTAATAGATATTATAAAACTCGAAAAGATATTTTATATCATAAGAAAAATAATTTGAATAAAAAATAAATGTGTATGAGACATTAACGACATAATAATATCCCACTTAACTGTAAACACTCTAATGTCTCTTTGTAAATTTAAGTTAAAAATTTCTGCAAGGGAGGTAATAAAAAACTTCTCTATATATTCCATTATGAGGTCATTTGTGGTAATAAGTAAAAAATTAGATTCCTCGGATTTTAATTTTAATTGTTTTAAATTCATATGAATTAACTCTGGATTCGTTTAAATTCACTTGGAATTCTAAGAATTTTTTTTAGAAATTTATTTTATCATACTATTAGAAAAGAACTAGTTACTTTTCGTCACTTTTCAAGTTAAAAATAAGTCACTATTGCTCCTTTATTAGCTGAAATTTGTAAATTTTTCATTTGTTTCGAGTAAATTAGAATGTGCGAGTAATATTTTTATTATCAAAAGTTTTTAAATATATTTGTCTCATAAATTCAATATGTAATTTTATTTTGATTTTTGAAATTTATTTCCAAAATTTAAGGGCAAGAAAAATCCAACATTTATTCTCGTGTAAAAAGTTATACATATATCGTGCATATATAACAGATGAAACAATAATATTTTTCATCTCTTTTATACAGGAATAAAAGAAATAAAAAATATGATTGGCTTTTCCACTATAAATGAACTATATACCCTTTGTAAAAATAATAGCCAAAAAGGATTTTTTTACAATAAATGATTGTGATCATTGTTCCACATAGTCAACGCATTATAAGAATCAAAATAATTATTTAAAGAAACTAGATTCTAAAGGTTGACAAACACATACTATGATAATGAGATACTTTATGACTATTAAAAAGCCTTCTAGTTAGCCGTTTATTTAAAATTTAAAGCCATGACTATAGCAGTGCGAAACAAGGTTCATGTAAAGTCAGCACGCAAGTAATTTTAATAAAAAATTGCAGATTCTACAATTTCGGATTTGCGGCCCTTTAGTTTTATTTTAGCACTGGTTTTGTATTTACATATGTTGCGGCGTTAGCTTCACATTTAAAACCAAAGCGCAAATCATTTTCCAAAAACTGAAAGGACTGTGAAAGGACTGTCTAACGTAGATTGTCAGCCCTAAATGAGCCCTTGATTTCTGAAAAAAAAACTATATCTGATTTAATCAATTGTTTAAAAGTTACAGGGCCTAGCTAAAAATTCCTGTACAGGCACACTTGAGGAACCTGGACATGTTTCTGGACATTAACCTGGATATGAAGCTGTAAAAGTTATCTCGACAAAGGAACCTGTATGCAAGCTAAACTTTAAATGTTCCTGTACAGGTTGCTTCACAGAGTGATTTGAGTCGCAAGCTTATATACAGGAATTTGTTCAAGATCCTATTAGTGTACCGATATTTGAACTAATCCGCGAGGGTTCGCAAGTGGCTTGGATATTTCGAGCATAGGTTCGATCTTCAAAAGAACAACAGGAAAGCACCTTCATAGTTTTAGGCGATATAATTTTTCGCAAAGGCATATTGCTCATGCCCCAATGCGTACACTTGTACAGGACCCCGCACCTCAAATTTCTTGGCAAAGGAACCTGTACAGGAACCTTCACTCGATCATTTAAAGGTTCATTTGTTGGTGCGGTTTCCATTGCAGGATGGTCTACAGTTTCCTTCGAAAAATTCCTGCACAGGAACCTTCTAAATTATCTGAGCAGGTTGATGTGGAGGATTGTATCCTGGAACATGTCCAGGATCCTCGGAGGTTTTCAGCTGGAGTATAGCGGTGCTATCTTCACGTGAAGTCAGTGCGCAAATCTTTTTTTCTTAATTTCCAGAGCCCAAAATGTGGAACTTGAGGCCCTTAAAAGACCTAAATGAGATCGTTTTATGTAATCATTTTCAAGTTGATTTTACAAAAAGGCGATGCTAGCTTTAGGAACGTTAAAATTATACTAACCTGTAAAGATGCGGTTCTTTGCATGTAATACGTTTTGTTTTTTTAGGTTGTTTAAATATTCCTGTAATTGTAGGATATAAACTAAGGTATTGAAAAAGTGTTTGTTGTGATTGTTTCTTATTTAAATATTAGTGTGGAGATGAGGCTATAAAAAAGTTTCTGGGCGAGGTGTTTAGGGTGATAATTCCGAATTGCATGTTCCATGCATATAAATTATTTACTGGCGCAAGAGATTATTGAAAGTGTTAAAATGTCAATATAAAACTGAATATTCAAACATTTCTGTTTTAAATTTCCATTTGCACTATAGCTTCCTCGATGATTCGCATTTTTCGTACTCGTCCCAAAATTTGCCAGAAATTTCCTTGTTCTGCGCGTCATACTTGATGATATTTCTTTGAAAAATCAAAAACTACTCAGGAATTCGTGAACATAGAAATATAATTGAAATAACAAAAGCGCAATTCAACTATTCTATTTTTCTCCGCTCAAGTCAATTAAACAATTAATTGTGAAATAAATGTTTTACAAGTAATTCTAAAAAAATATTTTAATTTTCTCACTCGATTTAATTAGAAACCTATAACTATAAAAGTTTAATGAAAAAAACGCAATCGCTTAATATTTTTTTCATATTATCAGATGATTAATTCAAATTGAATAACAGAATATGTTAGCCAACTTGATCTATTTTACTTTACTTCAAAGTCACAACTAAAATAAAAAATCTTTATTTTCTCGCCTATACAGTAATATTAGAATAGCTTGAATAATAACCTCTATCACATTTATCGAACTCCACCTCAGCTACCTTTAACTCAGAAAGACAACAAAATTGTTAACTAAGCAGACATGATATTTTAAATTAAACATTACAGATTTAACTAAACCAGTTTTAACTACATTTAAAAAAACAGCTAAACAAAGTCTTAATTGTTAAGAAAAAACCAAGAAACCTTCCCAAGACTTCAGTTCATATGCTCGTATATATAGTAATATTCAAGTACCCCAAAAACAATATCCAAAAAATTTATCAAACCTAGTCTCAAAAACATTAAACTAAACCCACCAATAAAATTTTACTTAAAAATAATCATCCCAGACGCTTTCTAAAGTTCTAATTAATATCAGAATCGCCTTTGAAATACTTAGCAACCTTTAGATAAATTAACGAAAACAATTTCATATTAGAGATGACAACCACACGCGCTTTCCTAAGTTACTATGTAATATCGCTACAATCACAGTAATATATTTATGAGTATATATAATTAGTATGTAATTAAGAATAATCACTACACTTTCCCGTTTATAGTCTTTATATTAGTATATTTAACGAAATCCATCTGAGCTACCTTGAAATAAAATCGCAAAAAAATATATAAATTTAAATAATCGTCCAAAACTCATTTCCGAAATAAATTCGATAACTATACTGGATTTGTTTAGAGTTGTACAATATTCTTCATAGACGAGAATATTAGCTAGAGAATTTAAAAAGTGTCGGATTGGTTTGTTGATAATTTAAAATTTGTTTAGCTGTTTTAGTTAAAGGCAGCTTAGACCAGTGTCGGTAAATGTGCTAGGGGCAATTTTAGGAAATTGGTGTCTATTCCTGTGGTTATTGGAATATTAAGTAGAGTCTAATGAAAGTGTTTGGGTTGGTTATTTCTTATTTAAATTTTTCTGGCGGTTTTATTTGAAAGCTGTTGAAATCGAGTTCTCTGAATGTGGTGTGGGTAGTTTATTTGCTTTTATTTAAGATAACTGCGACGTTAACAGCATTGACTAGATATTTAGAATAACTATTTTTGATTAGAAATTTTGTTGGCTGCTTAAAAACAGCTGGATCTAGGTTTTTCAGATGTGCTAGGGGTAGTTTCTGGGTGATGATAAATATCATTAAGGCTATGTCGATATTAACTAGACCCTTAAGGCGGTGTCTTTGATGACTATTTTTTGTTTCAATCTACTGTGGATTTTTCAGTTAAGGGCAGATAAGGCTGGGTTAAGTTGATGTTCTAGGGCCAATTCTGGCTGTTAAATAGAAGTCAGAACTTTTGCCAAAAATTGGGTTTCATAAGAAAACGAAAAGAGTCCAAAAATCGGTATCCTTGTCCAAAAATAGCTCAAGATTATGGCATAGAGAAAATGTTTAAATTTTATCAGGGATGTGCTGGTGGACCGCACCTGATTAAATGCATACAAGCTCATTTATTCCATATGTCTATCGCCAGTCAGTTTTTTTCAATTTTTTTCATTAGTATTTAATTGATTCCATCTTTCAAAATCTCTCCAAGCAACAGTATCAGGTTCATGGTAAACCTAGTTTATTTTTAGACTTTAAGAAGAATCTTGTCTTTCAAATAATGATAATATTAATAATTTAGTTTAGACGAGGAACTCATCATGTTCCAAATGTGTTAAACACTTCTCAATAAATGCGTTTAAAATCCATTACATGTATTGAGAATTCACAAATTCCAGTAAAGTAAAATCCAGCGAATTCCCGTGAAATCTCATTTAATCTTAATAAATCTATTTTTAATAAGAGAATGCGTTTTATTCTGGTCATACGGTCCAACATAAATAACAATGGATTCAGATGTCAATGAATCTTTATTGATCAATTTTAATTACTATAACCGACGTACGTTTCAACCTAGTTGCAGGTCTTCTTTAAGGTAATACATTACCTAATTTGAAATTTTTTAACAATATGTAATTCATTGGAAAGAATTAATAAATTTTATTTAAATATTGTATCGTGTATAAATTTACCTGTAAATTTTAATTTGAAATCCAAAAACAAAACATTTCATTTGTGCTTTTGTCCTTAGAAAGGAGCATAATTTTGGAGTGAGCCAAATTAGCTAATTGTTGGAAGTTAAATTTTTTTATATAACATAATTTGAAGTGTCCTTTTTTATGTATAAGAAAAACACACAAAAACTTTAAAATTTGAAGCCTCGACATTAAAATAGGCTCCAAATTATATAATATTTACTAAATTTTAAAATCTGTTTTAACGATAACAGTTACTTATTGTTTTAAAGGTCAAAAATGAACTAACGAAGATATAAGAAATAAAGTCAATTTTACATGAGTAATTAAGAAAAACCGATTTTAAAATGGAGAATTTAATGAAAAGTTCGCCAAAGTAAATAGAATTTAAATTTTTTTAATTTTTATTTAATAATTTATATATAAATCATTTTTTATAAAATAGTCTGATAAATTTTATTTACATTGAATATTTCAGTTTTCAAATTGATGGAATTTTTAATAAATTTATTTACGAAAATAGACTCTAATATTTGTCTTTTTTGAGTATTGTTTTAAGAGCTAAAATTTTCATATTGTTAATCTCAAAATCAAAATAGTGATCAAATTGCCATGCATATTGTTTAAACCAGTATTTTGATTGCCTAATTTACAATCCCGTTTGTGTTCATAAATACGAGTTTTTAATCTCCTACCCATTTCACCAATATAAATCTTATTGCAACCTTTACAATTTATTACATCACTCCAAAATTATGCTCCTTTGTAAGGACAAACGCATAATTGAAATGTCTTGTTTTTGGATTTTAATATCAAAATTGACAGGTAAATTTATACACAATACAATTTTTTAAAATCTTAATCCATTGTTATTTATATTGTACCGTATGACCAGAATAAAGCGCATTCTCTCATTAATGATAATAATGGTCGAAGAAATTTCACATTGGGGATAAACTCGAATCACTGAATTCTGAATAAATCTATTTTTGAAATATCTTAAAACCTCAGAATATCCTGTAAATCCTCTTGATATTATATTGTGCCCTCCTTCTTGAAAGCCTCGTTGACTTAATTTCTTTTGGAACGATGATTGTTGAGAAATACTATTTTTGTTAAACCGCGGCTTTGTATGGAAGTTTTAAAAAAAGTCGTACATCATTTTTAAGCAAATAAATTATTTTGTGTTATGAGACTTGTCCTAGCTCTATCTATTCCTAAATAGAGATACGACACTATAGTGTAGCATAATACAGTTAATTTTTTATTCCAAAATCTATGTTAAGTCAATCTTTATTTATCGGGTTATAAAAATAAAAAGCAGAAAAAATGTCGAAGGTTTAATGTAGATTTATGGAGGAAGATCTATAAAAACCTACAGTCGTCAAACTAAATAACTTATATTGATGTTGTTTAACTTCTACTTCGATACGGATATTTTTTTTAAACCCTGTGATCCTACAATCTTCGAACTCAAAATTATTTTCACGCATTTTAACCTCTTTTCTCTATATGAACACACAAATAATTCTAAACTCTTAAGTTTCAGTTCATCAAGTCAAATTAACACATTGGACATCTGAAATAAATCACACAAATTTTTATTTGCATATAACTAAACAAAGTTGCTCAAAATCGTATATAAATATATTTATATCGTACTCACTAATAGAATGAAAGATAATTGCCAAGAATGTAAGAGGACAATAAATGCTCATCTTTTACAATTGAAGGATACGTCTATTAAGTTATCAAAAAATATGTTAATTGCAGAAATTGTATAAAAAATATACTGGTGCATTCTTATATTTGATAATAATATCATATAGTCGTTATCTCATCATTTAAGAGCATTACGCCTATTCTCCTGAAATTCTTATATTATGTTACTGTCAATGAAAAAACCAATGTAAATAATAAATTCGTTAAGACTGCTTTCTTAATTAATTACAGGAACATTCAGCAAAAATAAATTATGCCTTTTTCAATTCAAGAAAATTTTTCTTGGGGAGAAGGGAGCTTGATGGAAAGATAGAATGCTACCGCTTAAGAACCTCTAAATCAGAAACTAATTTGATAGGTAAATATAAACCTTTAGAACATCAGTACACATGTGCAAGCATCATCGAACATGCCCGTGAATTTAAAAATATATTTTCGTTAACAAAAAACATAATCTTACTTTTTATTTTGCAAATAGTGGAAAGAATGCTGAACAGTGTCCCCATCTACAAATGAAAATAAAATTAAGTTTTAAGTAGCTATTTCGGCAAGTATTGACCTAAATGTTGACATTTCTTGTTTAACTGAACGACAACAAAACACTTTCGGTTTTTGTATTTTTCCCATATTTTGGCGATGACCTTTTACATTAAATTACCATATACCAAATGTATTTATATTATATTTATATCTGTACCTCGAGCTGGTTCTGATTATGCAGTACTTACTGATTATTTTTCATAATTACGTTAATATTTACTCCTTATTTTGTACAATATTTTTTTCTCAGCTACCCTGCAAAATATAGGAGAGATCATGCTGTGGTAGATAATAATCCTGCAGTAGGTAATCATTTAATAAAGATACTAATGGATGTTAAATAATTAATTTATTGCAATTAATGGTCAATACACGATAAGCGTTAATTTATTAAACTGATAATTGAATATTTTATTTTAACTTGTGCTTCTAATTAAGTATTATCTAATATATAAAAATCACCTGTATTATTACGAAATAATTTAAATTGAAAAATTTTGTTAAATGAAATTTTATTACAACATGTAGATTTTATTGATGATTGAAAAACCTTTATCATACAATTTTGCCGTCCCTGAAGTCGTCTTTCAGAAAGATTAATTTTTTTTATTCAGTATGTTTTTTTTATGATTTAAAAAAAAGCAACGCGTCTCAAACAAGTTATTGATGATAAACTTGTAATTTTTTCAAAGAGCAACTTTTGGCTATTTATAATTTTGTTTCCAACAGATTTGTAGGTCTTTTTCAAGTACACAATTTTCGTTAATTCTTTTTCTTTATCTTGCGTAGTTTCACTGAAAAATGGAATTCTTAATACTTGTAACAGTTTGATCTAAATTCATATTGCCAGCAATATTATATTTTAGTTTTACATTTTTGTAAAAATAACTTAAGGACGTAGAATAATGCCGCCCAGAAATATTAATTTAAAATTTCTTGATATTCGTTCAGATGAACCTAAAGGCGTTTCGTTCATTTCGTCTTGGCTTAATTCGACGACAAGGCCGCTGTACATGTTTACTTTCACCCTCGTGTGACTATTGTTCATTTGATATATTCCATTGAGATATGTATTATTTCGGGCCAATATGGCAAAGGCGTCACCATTCAATGTTGCTAAAACATTTCGTTCTTCAGTTGGCATGCGCACATTTCTATTATACAAAGCTACTAATTGATTTAGGTTATTGGGAGGAAAAGTGCAACTGCGTATTTCAAACATCTTTTGCGGATTGACATGAGGAATGAGCCGAATATATTTTATTTCAAATCCAAGTAAGGTAGAAGGAAGGGAAGAAGCGCACCTGGCAGAAGGCGACCTCGACCTGGCACGAAGAGATGTCTCGTCGGGAGCAGATCTGACCGGAGAATGATGTTGTTCAGCAGAATTAGAAGGTCCAGAAAAAGGAATATCAGGGATTTGTTCACTACTAGTTGAACAGTCTAAGTCTGAACTTAACTCTGCAAAAAGAAACATATAATGAAATGTTTTTTAAAGTATACAATCCTATGTTTATATTAAATGTGTGCAATTTCCAAATGTAAATTTAGGAATAAATTATTAATTTTTTTCACATTTATGTACATTGAAAAGTCTATAGTACCGATTAGCACTAAACTTCAACTAAACAGGGTGTGCGATAATATTTCTGAGTACCATATTTCAAGGTTTTGCAATATTGAAATCTTTGAAAATTATTGGTACATCTTATCACAATTAATTAAATTTTTTAGTTTTGCATACGTTTATCACAAAACCTATTGTGCCAATCATTGTAAAATTTCAACTGTAGGTGCTATTAAATCGTCTGCAGTGCCAAAAATGGAAAAATAAAATCGTATGGGTTGCGACGCATTATTTGTTTAGTAAACATAAAATTGTCACTACAGGCGTGCAGTGCACTTTTCTTATATTGCGTTTTGAAATTGTATTGATTTCTTCATATAAAATTGAATGTATTAATTTTATTGTATTAAAAATTTTTTAATTAAAATGAATCCTGTTCTATAGCAACACTTTGTTAAAAACAATTTTTAGAAGAAGATGCATAAAATCTGCTTGCGAAACGCAACTCATTTATTAGTAGGCGCTTGCTAAGATAGTTACGTATATACGTAGCTCACAATAAAGGTACTGAATACAAAAATTAAGTTTCGGCATAGTATACTTTTTGCAGCATTTTCTTCTGAAACATTAGAAATAAGCTTCCATGCGTGTAAAATATTTACTGGGTCAAGAGATTGTTAAAGTTTTTGAAATTTACATTAAAAGGTTTTATCAATTGAAATTTCAGTTATTAACTGTGGTTGTACTATAACTACCTTGACGATTGGCATGCTCTCTATTCCTCCCGAAATTTTTGAGAAAGTTCCTTGTTTTGGGCGGCATACCTGATGCTGATCCTGTGAAAAGGACAAAAAGATCGAATTTCTTATAGTTCATTTCAAACATAACTTTAAAAAATTACAATGAGAAAATGATATGATAGATTATTATTTATTTACCAAGGGAAAGAAGAATAACGTTCAAGGTGATAATGACAGTAAAAAGCATCTTCATTTTTCCAAAATTTAGTTAAAGCTGATCAAAGAAGAATTTCTTAGAAGTGTAACTAACTAGTATTATCATATTTCGTGTTTATATAATGTTCTCAGATAGTTCAGTTGTCCCCTTGCCGATCACAAATCGCTTTTATGGAAAATTTTAGGAATTGTTGACACAAAGTATTTTTATTAGAATCCAATAAGTTTTTTGATAAAAGTTAGTCTCTCATACGCGTAGAACCATTTTACCTTGAGAAATATAGATAATTTATTTTCATATTAAACTTATGTGTTTATATAATTCATATCGAGAAGCTCAGAGAAATTAATATAATATAGACAGAGTAAACATGAAACGATTTTGAAATTCTGCCTAACTTCAAAGTTCTTGTTCTATTATTTCAACTAAAAATGCTCACTAATGAAGTTCTTCAATAAAAATTCATCAATTCCATACAGTTAAATTATTGATTAAGGTGTCAAGTGTTACTAATTGTCTTAAAATAATAACGTTTCACCCAATATTTACATAATACACTGATATTAGTTGATAGTGTACATATGGTAAATTAAAATAATAATAAAATTAAGAGAATCAAATCCATACAATTGTATGTCGTCCAATAAAATTATTTTTCTTATTTAAAGCAATAGGTAACTGCATATAAAAAAGTTATTTGAAATCAAAAGCGTTTCTTTATTGTTAAGATCTCATGTCATTATCAATTGCTTGTAACGTGTCGATCTTAATTTATATTGTAAGGAATATTATATTTTTGTTAAATTAAATTAATGACTTAGAATTTTGCCACGATAATGCACCTTCTCATTCATCGTTGCTTGTGAAAGATTTTCTGATCAAAAACAACACCACAGTCATGCCTCAGCCTCCATCTTAACCGGATTTGGCCCCCCGTGACTCTTTTCTTTTCCCAAAACTGACATTCGACTGACATCGATTTTCAACGATTGAGGAGATAAAAACTACATCGCTGAAAGAACTCAAGGCTATACTACAAAATGATTATCACAAGTGCTTCGATGATTGAAAGAAGCGTTGGCACAAGTGTATTATATCTGAGGAGGATTACTTTGAAGGGGACAACATAAATATTCAGGAATAAATAAATATTTTTTGAGAAAACCATAAAGTCAACTTATTTTTTGAACACACCTCGTATTCCACGAAGAAACGTATTATTTTGGACCAATATAACAAAGACGTCACCAGTCAATGTTTCTAAAACATTTCGTTCCTCCGTTGGCATAGGCAGACATTTATTATGTAAAACTACCAATTGGTTTAGATTGTTGGGAGGAAAAGTGCAACGGAAAATTTCAAATAGCTGATTCAGATTGGTTTGGGGAATAAGCCGAATAGTTTCAATTCCGAACCCAAGTAAGGTAGAAGGAAGAGAAGATGTGCGCCTGACAGGAGGAGACCTCGACCTGACTAAAAGAGATGTCTCTGCAGGAGGAGACCTAAACTCTGCAACAAGAAACAGAGCATTTAATGTTTCTTGAAGTATGCACGTACAGTCCAAGATTTACAGTTCTAGATTTTGCAATTTCTTAAATTGTTTAAAGTTTTGGTATATTTTACCAAGCATAATTATATTTTTTGTTTTTGCGCACGTTTACAACAAAAAATCTAGTCTAATGATCGTAACATTTCATGTTTAGGTGCTATCTAAGCTTTTCAATTTTAATTTTTCAAGTAAATATAATTTTGGTATTGGTATTATGCTTAGAACCTTTTTGTGCAAAACTTTCGAAATAAACTTCTATGTGTGTAAAATATTAAGTTTTTTAAAATATTGTTAAAGGTTTTGCAATTGAACATTAAAACTGCTTATTAATTAGAATAACTGTAATCAACTTTTGTTTGTACAATAGCTACCTTGATGATTTTCATGTTCGTTATTCTTCCCAAAATTTTCCAGAAAGTCCCATGTTTTGGGTGGCATACCTGATGATGGTCCTGTTAAAAGGCCAAAAAGATTTAAAATTTGTTACATAGAAAATGTATTACGAATATTAAAAGCGCAATTCAAATATTCAATTATATTTATTATAAGTTATTTGAAACATAACTTGAAAAATAAACATTTGTCCAGTAATTATAAAAGATGTTTTAATTTTTTATTTGATTTAATTAAAAACCAAGGATTTGTGAATAAAAAGATATTTATAAACATATGATCTACATTATCGCAAAACGCGATGAAAGTTTAAAATCGTTATTTTAGCAGAAAATTTACGCGGAACAGAAATTGCGTACATGAAAACTTTCAAGAATTGTTGACATAATATATTTTAATTAGAATAACCTAATTTGTGTAATATAATTTAGTTTCTCGCACGTGTAGAAGTATTTTTTCTTAAGAAATATAGATAATTTATTTTTAAATCAAACCTATGTATTTATGTAATCCACCTCGAGAAGTTTCGAGAACTTAATATAATATAGAAAGGAGAAACATGAAATCGCTCTTTGACAAATATTTATCATAAGCGCTTTTTACCTAATTAAAATTCAACCATCATCATTGGTTAGATATGACCCCTTTTTTAAAAAATGTTAACTATGTTTCACGTATACTTCAAAAACTAAAGAAATATATCTTCTCAACCCTATTGAGAATAATTTTTATCTTCCAAATAGTTCTTTGAACGATACAAAGTAATCCATAAAACATTATCATTTTAACATAAATTTATCACTTCTAAAAACAAGAAAAATACCTTTTTTTAACTAAAATCATCCTAGAATAAGTTAAAAGTGATTTTTAAACTAAAGATGAGGCATTTAATAACCCCTTGTTTAACTATTTATAACTATTTCTATATAAATATATCAATCTACCGTTTGCTCGTGAACAATTATTTTGTCCAAAAATGATTATTATTTATAGTATTTATGACTTAGCAGCAAATAACAAAAAGTAAAAAAAAGAACGAAGTGTTATGAAAGCAGATAAATCCAAAACAATAAAATATTTGTTTTCAGTAACGCTCTGTTACATTTTTAACCAAAATGTGAAATTTTACGTAAAGAAATGAATTTTTCAAACAAAAAGATTGAATTGTTAGTTTGAAATTTTTGGTAAATTTAATTTTTTTTAATTTAATTTTTTATTGTCAGGCATAGCTACAGCAGTATTTATTGGTTTGATCAACCTGAATTTTTAATTTCAAGTGCAGGGTAATATTCTCTGGAGCAATTTTTTAAGGATTTTCTCATATCTTTAATAGTTTTGAAATTGCTTGCAAATTTCAGGATGAAAAATGTAATATTTGATTTTTTCGTGTAGCTAAAGCATAATATATCAGTACAATTAACACAAATATCAACAGCAGGTGCTTGTTCCTATTCTCTAGTTCTGTATTTGATGGATTTATAAAATCCTATAAAGATTACAATTTTTTTAATTTTTGCGATTGTTGTGTAGCAATAATTCATTTTATTTTTGAACAATCATTCAGAACAAGACGGAACAAATGCATTTAAGTTATGCTTTTAAAATAAGAAGTTTCAATTTTTCAAGAAAATTCAAAAAGTTGTAATGACAATCTTGTAGGGAATTCAAAAAGCAATGTTTTTCTTCTCTTAACTTTTTTCATACCGTGCGTTATTTGGCATTTGACATTTGACAATAACTGGGGGGGGGGGTCGGGTCAAATTTTACACTAATTTAATGCCTTCTCTGATGAGAATGTAAACAGTTATTTGAAACTAAAAAAAATTTCTTTATTGTTGTAAACTAATGTCATTACCAATTGCTTGTAACATTTTTATCTTAATTTATATTATACAAGGAATATTATATTTTAGTTTTACATTTTATTTAAATTAAATTAAAGACGTAGAATAATGCCGTTCAGAGATGTTATTTTAAAATTTCTTGATATTCGTTCAGATTGGCCTATGGGCGTTTCGTTCACTTCGTCTTGGTTTAATTCGACGACAAGGCCGCTGTACAGGTTTATTTTGACCCTTCTTTTAACTTCATTGATATGATATATTCCACGGAGAAACGTATTATTTTGGACTAATATGGCAAAGACGTCGCCCGTCAAAGTTGCTAAGACATTTCGTTCCTCAGTTGGCATGGACACTCCTCTATTATGTAAAAATACCAATTGACGTAGGTTTTTGGGAGGAAAAGTGCAACGGCGAATTACAAATAGCTGATGCGGATTGGTCTTGGGAATCAGCCTAATGTTGTCAATTTTTAATCCAAATAAGGTAGAAGGAAGGGAAGAAGTGCGCCTGGCAAAAGAAGACGTTGATCTGGCATGAAGAGATGTCTCGGCAAGAGGAGGCCTGATCGGTAAATGACGTTCTTCAGCAGAATGAGAAGATCCAGAAGAAGGAATATCAGGAATTTGGTCCCTACTAGGTAAACTGCAGAACTCTGAACTTAACTCTGTAACAAGAAACATATACTCAAATTTTTCCTAAAGTATACAATACCATGTTCGTATTAAATGTATGCAATTTCTAATTGTAAATTTAGAAATAAATGATTTTTTTTTATATTTCTGTACATAGCAAAATCTATGGTACCAATTAGCACTAACCTTCAACTAAACAGGGTGTTCGATAATATATCTCAGTACCATATGTCAAGGTTTTTGCAATATTTTAATGTTTTGAAATTACTGGTGCATTTTATCACAATTAATTCAATTTTTCAATTTTGCGAACGGTCATAACAAAACCTATTGGTCAAGTCAATGTACAGCTGTAGGTGCGATCTAACTTCTGTAATGCAAAAAGTGCAAAAACAAAAGCGCATGGCCGCAGATAAATCTTTTGTTTAGTAAACATAAAATTGTCACTACTAACGTGCAGTGCACTTTACTTGTACTGCGTCTAAATAATTTATGAGTTAATCATTAGTTTTTGAAACTGTATTAATTTTATCATATAAAATGTTATTAATGTCAGCATATATACAACTTTTTAATTATAATGAGTTATTGTTGTATAGGAATAACTTGTTTAACAAAAAAACTTGTTTGAAGAGGATGGATTTAGTGCTCTTGCGAAACGCAACTCATTTATTAGTAGGCGCTTCCTGAGACAATAAAAGACCTCAATAAAAAAATTAAGTTTCGGCATGGTACAGGTTTTGCTACATTTTTCTATGAAACATGAAAAATATGGTTCCATGCGTTTAAAACATTTACTGGTTCAAGAGGCTGTTAAAAGTTTTGAAATTCAAGATCAAAACTGTTTTTTACTTAAAATTTATGTTGTCAACTTTTATTTGTACTATAGCTACCTTGATGATTCACATGTTTGTCACTTCTTTCAAAATTTTCCAGAAAGTTCCTTGTTTTTGGCGGCATACATAATGATGGTCCTGTGAAAGGGCCAAAAAGATTAAGAAATTTGCAACTTATAAAATAAATTGCAAATAGTGTTTGATAATTTAATCATTTTTTTATTTAAATGATACAGAAACCTGTAATTAGATATAAAATATATGTGTACACACTCAATCTACAGTAGGGCTCAAAACTATTTTGTGGACAAGTAAAAAATTTATTTTTCTAAAAATCTAGCACAAAATTAAACTATGATATAAAGACTTTGCAAATATGTATTACATTTTTTAGTTTTTCTGCCTAAAATATATTTTCCTCGAAAATATAGAAAACTTATAAAGTTTTAAGTTTGAAAGAGTAAAGTTTCATATTTGAGCTTCAAACTTGAAAATTCGGCAAAACTGTATAAAATAATAAAAATTATATGATAATTTATCTTTATCTACCAAGAGAATCGAGAATAACGTTCATGGCGAAGACGAAAGTAGAAAGGACCCTCATTTTTTCAAAATGTAGGTAAAATTGATTCAAGAAGAATATAAGAACAGAATAACTAACAAATATTCTGTTATTTCGCATTTATATACACTTCTTAGATATGTAAGTTTTTCCCTTTTCGAACATAAATCGGGTACATGGACCTTGGGAAATACAGATCACTAATTTTTAAAGAAAACGTATGTATTTAAATCATAATTCATCTTTAAAAGCTCAGATGACTTTATTTAATGTAGACAGAGTAAACATAAAATCGCTCTTGTACAAATATTTTTCAAACATTTTTGTACGTAATTAAAATGCAAATAGGATTATAGATTAGATAAGGCTTCCTTCTTCAAAGCTATTAAAATATGTCACGTATATTTCAAAAGCTAAAGAAATATCTCTTTTTAATCCTATTAAGTAGAATTTTGTTTTTTAAAATATTTTTTTGAACGATAAAAAGTTATCTATAAAACACTATCATTTTATAATAGATTCATCATTGCGAAAAACAAAACAAATAACATATTTTCCCTAAATAATCTGAGAATAAGTTAAAAATGATTTTAAAACTAAGCAACAAATAACCAAAAGTAACTAAAATAAAGAATTTTTAACATTTTTGTACATTTTAGGTGTACAATTCAAAAGCTTGACCTAATATAATATTTACAATATGATTTGTAACTCCAATTTAAAATAAATTTCTAAGATAATAATTTACAAATTTATATTTAAACAAATTAATTCGTAAATATTAATAAAAAACATTTTTCTGAATAATATTATATAGCATAAACTCGAAAAAGTCTAAATTTTTAATTTATGTATGATTTTTAAAACTTGTGTTTTTTCTTTTAAATCAGCACATTCAATTACTTGTAGTATGCTTATCATAAAAATAATTTTAATTTCAGAAAATCATATGAATTTGTGGATAAATATTTTTCACATTGAAATTTGCCAAAGTTTAAAGATTTAAGGAAATTGTTCTTTTTTATACTTTTTTTAGTCCAGGCATCTTGTGAGAAAAAAGGTCTTTTTACCGTATTAAGTAGGTAATGCGCGTTTTTTGAAAAAAAAAGGTTTATTAAGGGCTCCTGCATAAAGTTGCAAGTTTTTCAAAAATAACACATATACTTCCCGGAGATATTTTTGAAAAAATTTCCAAAAATCATGTTTGCGTTTAACACCAAAATTAAACTAGAAGAAATTCTAAGAAATTAGGGGCGAACAAACCTTCTATCTCGAATAGGTGCCGAGTTATTGTCCTTCAAAGAACCCGAATTTTTTGGAAAAAGGGCGGAAAAACCCAATTCTAAAGTTTGCATATTTTCTTTGGAACCTGTCACTTTTACACAAAAATTTCAAAAGTTGAATTAAAGTAGACGAACCTTACAGTAATTCTAAAAAATGCAACCACTTAGCCACAATAGCTCATAAGTTATGGCCTCACAAATTTGATCGCTTTTGAGCTTTTTTTCTGGGCAAATTGCGCGTGTTAAGTTTATCCAAAATACTTAACTTTTCGGTGAAGCTACGTAATTGGTGCAAGAAAAAAAGTTGCAGGGCACGAAATTCTGCATAAATATAAAAAAGCATCTTCCAGTCTTCATAGTCAAGAGTTATGACTCTTTAGAGAAACATATTTTTTTTATATTTTGTGCTATTTATGATCAAAGAAGTGTTTTCAAAATTGCTCGACTAAATTCTGCTTATAATTTAAAAAAAAATACAATGTTTTAGCTCATATAGATCACGAGTTATGACCATGAAACTTTGACCTTCTCCATACGGAAGGCTCTGTACGCACTGGAAAATGTACTGCGACCGTATTTGAGAATTTTGATGGCTTGTATGTATTTTTATCTCATTACAAGTTCCCTTTTTCAACTTTGCTTTTACTTTATGAAAATTAATACCAAAATATCTGTCGTCGAAATTAATTGAAAAAATACCAATTAACTGGTTTATTGGGGAAACCACTTTAAAAAAGCGCCTGATACTCTACCTCCAGGGTGGTGGGGAAAAAAGTTCATTTTATTAAATAATCTTACAATTTTTGGCATTCTTAACATAAAATACAACAACGCTTTAAAACTGATGCCTGTAATAGCATTTTTTATAAATAATAAATAAACAATATAAAATCAGTTGATTTGTATTTTGTTCATTTAATTTCGAAAACAGAGAACACGTGAAGTTTTAATGACCTACAAATGCATAGATCTTACAAAAATTCTCAAATACGGACACGGTACATTTTCGAGCACTCACAGAGCCTTCAGAATAGAAAAGGTCAAAGTTTCATGGTCATAACACAAGTTTCTTCACCAATTTTGGTTTTAACCAACATTTCACTTTCAGCAAAATAATTTAATTCGCCAACCAGACATGGAAAAAGTTTCCCGTTACCAAATTCTTCGCGATCACTTAAGCGAAACATTAAATCAACAAATATATTTTCGCAGCAATGAGCATACTTGCTTTGCTTTATTATCCACACTGTTCCTTGAATATTATTTTCCAGGGCACTTTTTTATTCTTGGATCGTCGTTCAATTTCTTTATCTATGGTGTCAATAACAAACTCCGTTGAAAATTTTCAGAAAGGCTCATCAAACAATGACACTATTCTTGAAACAATTTCATCATCCACATTTTTTATTGACTGAGAAATAATTGGCTTAAAATGAAATTGAATTTTTAAAACAGTCGTTTAAAATCATCACTCATTGATTGTACATGAATTTCCGGCAAAAAAGGATTGGCATAAAATTTGGAAACAAGTAAGGATGCTTCATTTACAATTATTGTATGCAAATATTGTAGATTTTTGCTTGTTTGAGTATTTCCTTTTCCTTCGGAAACGTGATCAGGGGTATTATCAATAACATTAAAAATATTATTATTAAGTTGTCCGCCTGTTAATTGTATAGAAGAATCTGCTGTATCTGTTGAAGATGTGACAAAGTTAGAAGGTACATTAGACGCAAAACGATATGAACTGTTACATTTCCGTAATAACAACGAAGTACAAAATTTTTGGTTACACTTGATCTCGATGCATTTATAATAAGCAATTTCCTCTTGCCCAAGATCTATTTCGAAATAAACGTTCAGTAAATTTATTGTCAACAATAATTTTTTGCCGAAAAAACAAATCGGCGTTTTTTTATATGATCCTATTACCCTCTCAGAGACGTTAATAAGAAATAGTAAGCTTTGAAAGATTAGAAGAAAATTAAGTCTCTTCAGAACTTTTCATTTTCGAATTACGGGCGCTGATGTAATCACACATAGGTATGTCTTCGAGAGTATTAGCGGACATTAATCCTCTATCCCACTGTGTTTTTACTTTTTAAACGCAATTTTGAAGAAGGCAACACATACGCCTTCCGTTTACTGGGCAATCAGCATGCAGGGCGCGGAATGATTTGAAAGCGACATCTATAGCCTTCAGTGCTGATTCCACTTTATAGTCAATTCCATTGATGGAAACGTGGGATCCTGTAATATTATTTAAATCCTCTCCAACAATTATTGGTAATGTTTGCAAAGTTGCGCCCACATTTTTTATTCGTAATAAATAATTGTCACATTATTGAGCTAAAATGAAATTGAGGCAGTGGAAGTAAATGCAGAAGTGACCTGTGTGTGGCTGTGTGTGTTGTTTGTGTAGATTTTTTGTTAACACGATAACTTTCTAAAGAATTGACAGATTGGATTGGCCTTTGGTATACTATTTGAGTGTCCTAAAATAAAGGTCAAGTTCGTTAGCCAACCATTTTGGGTAAAAATTCAAAAAGTGAGCTTATTTTGAAAATTTTTGAGACCACTTTTTTCAAAATTCAAATATTGTCTGTACGGATATTCATAGTATTCAATCAGGCGAACAATCTATTCTCATGACTTTTTTTCTATAAAACCAAAATTTACCAGAGTTATAGCATTTACAAATTTTCAGAAAAACACTTGAAAATCAACCTTTTTAGCCAAATAACGCACGATATAGAACAAAGTCCAGAAAAGAAAAATATTTATTTTTTAATGCCCTACAAGACTGTTCTAACAACTTTTTGAATTTTTTTGAAAAACCGAAAATTAAAATTTTGACAGCATCTAAATATAATGAAAAATCAAAAATGACATTTTGCGGTTACCCTGTGGAAAATGGGTGAAAAGATGGCTAGAAAAAAGTTTTCAATTTTAAAAAGATCTAGAAATTTGATTAAAATCACTTTTTGATGGCATGATTATTTTGTGTTTTGATTGTGAAAAACGATATTCACAATAAAAGAATCAGCCCGCTGCGTGGGCACATTCTCATAACAACTAATGTTTTTTAATTTTCTTATTCGCCTCATGTGTGAGTTTTCAAAAAATTTACTTTTTTAAAATGTTCTTAATGCTATTTTAACGATTCGTACAAGAAACAGAATTACCGAACCATTATTCGTGACAAAGTAATTAATTCATACATTCTCATTAAGAGAAGGTATTAGATTTGTGTAAAATTTTACCCCCCCCCCACTCCTTCTTTGTCAAATGTCAAATTTGACCGCCTAAATCCGAAAAACAGGTTTTTACCAATGTGTCTGTCTATCCGTCCGTGAATTGTTTTTTTTTTGTTAGCACGATAACTTTCAAATAATTGACTGATTGGATTCTCCTTTGGTAAATTCTTTTACTATCTTCAAATGAAAGTCGAGTTCGTTAGACAGCTATTTTGGATACATATTCAAAAAGTGAGCACATTCTAAATATTTTGGAGACCACTTTTTTTCAAAATTTTTCTCTGCGGATGTTTATAATATTCGAAAAGACAAACAATTTATACTAATGACTTTTTTGATAAAAGCAAAATTTACCACAGTTATAGCATTTACAAAATTCCAAGAAACACACTAAAATGAACATTTTAAGCCAAATAACGCATATTGGGAAGAAAAATAACTTGTTTGGTTCAGAATAACGTACACCCACAAGCCTTCAACGATTCTGACAACAAAAATGTGGAAAAAGCTAATAAGGTTTCTAAGTGATTTTTGCATTGAATTTTCAATTTTTTTATAAATAAACAAATATGACGAAAAAATGGCCTTTTTTCTATTTGACATGCCCGATGCTCGCCAATAACAGGAAAATAGTTGAAATAGCTTAAGTTACATAAAATAGCATTTGTGAAAGATATTACAATATTAGACAATATACAAAAAAATTTGTTATCAACAAATTATTTGTTGAAAACTTTTTTTCGACAATTTTCCACAAATGCATGTTTTTTCAAGTTATGTTGCAAGAAATTAGATTCGAAATAATATCATATAAAAAAATTTCTCTTCTCATTATAATTGTTTATATTTAAAACAAATTTCATGCAGAAATGAAAAATCAGGTATTTTTCGACAAAAATATTCGTTTTTTTCATTCTCATTAAGAGAAGGTATTACAGTTGTGTAAAATTTGCCCCCCCCCCCCAGTTTTTGTCAAATGTCTACGTTTTGAGACTCCCTGAATCCGAGAAACATGTTTTTACGAATGTGTCTGTCTGTATGTCTGTATTTATGTCTGTCTGTGCACACGATAAGTTTTGAAAAAAGTAATCTATTAAATTGCCCTTTGGTACACTCCTTCAGTGTCCTAAACTTAAGGTCAAGTTCGTTAGTCAGCCATTTTGGATGAAAATTCATAAAGTGGGCACATTTTAAATATTTTTGAGATCACTTTTTTCAAAATTCAAAAATTCTCTGTACGGTCATTCATAGCATTCAAAGAAATTAACAATTTATCCTTATGACTTTTTTCAAAAAATCAAAAATTACTAGAGTTATAGCATTTTCAAAATCCAAAAAAAAAACATACAAAAATGGAAAATTTAGGCCAAACAACGCATGATACGAAAAAAAGTCTAAAAAATAAAAACGTTGCTTTTTGAAAGCCCTGCAAGATTATGATAACAACTTTTTCAATTTGGTCAAAAAGTTGAAAATTCCAAATTTGATCGTACCAAAATTAATGAAAAATTCCATTTTTTGGTCAAACTATGCAATATACGAAAAAATGAAAAAGCTCAAATTGCGCGCCTTGGAATGAACTACAAATTTATAATGAATCATTTTTCGATATAAGCTACGAAAAAAATGAGACGAAAATTTTTGATCCAAAAAAGAACTATAATTTTTGATAGGACACCTAGTTTTTGCTTTAGTCGTGAAAAATAACATTAAAAATTAAAATAATAAATTTGTTTAAAAAAACGACACAAGGTATGAACTTAAATTACCAGACAAAAGTTGTTCGCCTAAAATATCTATAAATTTATCATTAATCATTTTTCGATAGGACGAGTAGATTTTCTTTTAATCGTAAAACATAAGATAAAAAATGCAAAAATTAACTTTTTGAAAAAAGCACAGAAAAGACGAAAGAGGAAATAGGCTCCTATATAGGACCCTATGTAGGTTACTGCATTAGACCCTATGCAAATGCACAGTAGTTTTTATTTAATTGTAAAAAACAACATTCAAAATAAAAAAATTATAAAAACAAGGAAATAAGAATTAGTATGATCTAATTTTGATGCATATTATGAATTGTAATGATATACATTTATTGAAATGATAGATGTTTCAGAGCAGCTTAGAATACAATAAAAATAAAAATAAAAAACAAATACAAAAATAATCATGATAAATACAATTTGCTTTTTATTTTACAATTTTTTAATAAGTAATCCCAGGCAGAGTTACATAAAAAATGTATTGTAATTGATATAAAAGTGTTGTGTATAAAGTAGAAAAGTTGGCATGTTAGACAAAATCGAGTGCGAAGCACGAGATACGTGATGAGAATGTGTTCGTTAAAGCCAAAAGAGCTTTCACAAAAGAGAGTTCAAAGTCACAAAATTACAGCTGTCGGTCCGTTCACCTTTGATTTTAAAAGGTCTGTGCCCGAATACGGAAAAAACTCAAAGACTGTGCGCGGAGTGGGATTGCCTTAATTTTAGAATGTTTGCACAAGAATGTGCCAAGTGGTTATTTCAGAACGGAGAAAGCATTTATATATTCGTGCAGGTTTGGACCATTTTCTTGTCGAAGAATATCTAATCCATATGGAAAAGTTTCGTTCCAATAATCAGTTACAGTTGACCAGTTGACTCAGGTGTGTTCTTTGGATCACCTGACTGTGAGTTTGGATTTGGATATCCACATATCTTGAATTTTTTGTTCAAATTATTGTACTTATCAATCAGTTTTCCTTTTGAATAAATTTGTATCCCTGCTTCGATTTAAATTACAGTACGGAATTTTTCTAGCAGCCTGATAAAAAGTACTGTTCGAATTACTTTTATAAAATACAAAACAGTTGTTAAAAATTTTCCAATTATTTAGTTTGTCTGGTAAATATATTCTTAAACAGAATAAATAGAAAATGACATACCTTAGGTTCTTTTTAAAATAATTTTCTTATCTCCCGCCGTCAAAATAAATAGCTTGAGTGGGACATACTGTAAAATATTTGTCAGCAGTTATCATATTTTAATAAAAATAAGTTTAGCATGAATACCAGTCAAGCTTCAAATCAATGAATATTACAGTTTTTAATTGGGCACATCTAGCTCATGTTCAATTATTACTTTTGATAGAAAACATCTTTTGAATGGCTCTAAAAGAATATTTCCTCTGTGTTTGGACAAGTTGTTGCTCTCAAGTCCGGCTTTAAACGAGTAATTAATTAAGGGTCTGCATTCATAAAATTTGTAAAATCAAATTACAAAAATGATGGTTAGTTGTTCTGAAAAATACTTGCAAGAAAAATCTTTGAATCCAGTGAAAAAATTTCAGATGGATTTAATTTGTGCCTTTTGAACCTATATAATATTAAATTTTTTTAATGAAAATTGATAAACTTTAGTAAGGATTAGATTTGGAAAAATTACGTTTTTTAGAGCATTAAATAAAAATGTTCATTTTGAAACTTTGAAACTGATATGAAAACACATAATTTAAAAAAAATTCAGATTGCACAGTCCACAACGGTCTCCAAACAGGGCAACAAGGCGAGTTTTTTACGAAAATAGGGAATGACTTCTTTCTTAAAAGATTTATCATGTCGTACTATATTGAATTAAATTCCTACGATTTTAAGTCAAAATACATTAAATTTTCCACAAAGTAATTAAATCTTCACCCAAAAAATTAATTGCTAACTAAAAGGTTGAGTTGTTAATTAATAAAGTCAAAATCTTTAGAAAGCAATGTTAAATAACTTTAATTACTTTTAACTTTTAAATTCAAAAAAATTACCTTTTAATGAAACGGTTGAATTCAAAATTTGTTTAACCAAAAAGTTGCATATATAACCAAATATTTTAGAAATTTCAAGCAAAATAGAAACTTTCGACTCAAAATAGGAATTTTCCATATAATAATAGAATTTTCAAACAATATAGAAATTGTAAATATAGAAATATTTACAACAAAAAGTATAAACTTCTTACAAAAAATTGTTGCATTCTTTATTGGGTTCTGCCAATTTAGTTTGGAATTCATGCGAAAATACCAGGCAAATGGTACGTTTCTTGAAAACATAGAAAAGAATCACCATCATAGTCATCTTTTTTCAAATGATAGTATTAGTTTAATTCTTGTAACCTAAATCCTGGTTCTAGATAAACAATAAAATCAATTTTAGAAAAGCTGAAATGTAAAATCAAAATCACTATTTGAAAATTTGTAAAACTTCAGTACCGAGCAAGCCTTTCTTAATTAAGGCCAGAAAAAAAATATAGTTTAGAAAAATAGACGTAAAGCTTGACTATCTCAAAATCACATTAACCTACAGTTTAGAACAGACTGGGCTGCAAATTTCCATAAAAAATATGAAGAAAGAAATATCAATATGAAAAAAGACTGTCTTAATTGTTCCCATTATTCCTCTACTTGACATTTTTCACTTGTAAGCTCATCTAATTTTTTATGCAGAATGGCTTGGTGACCTAACCTCAAACCTAGTTGCTGGAACAAATTTGAAGTAAGTATCAAAAGTATTATTATGGAGTCAAAGGTTTTTATATATACGTAAATTTGGTTAATACATACTTACCCTTGATTTTTTGTTCCAAATGGCCTAGCCTCAACGAGTCTAATACTTCACAAACTTCTTTTTTCATCCTTATAATCTCCGAATTTTCCAAAATCACATCGAAAGTTCATAAATAAAACAGAACACTATTAAAAACTTGTTCGCTTTTATCCCTTTGTTCAGCCTGGTCTACAATCGCCGCAAATAGGTCGTTGCGGCGCCGTAAGACTGGGCTGTTGCGACATCCAATCAGAGCTTACTATTAAATGAACTGCTTTCTCGTCGTGCTTTGACAGTGAAATATTTTTCGCCCCTACAACGGATGCCTCTGACCCACAATTTTCTCTTTTGCAATTTTTTTCTTTAATTTTAATTGCTTTTAAATGTTTCTCACGTAACACATTAAACCAACAAAAAAATACAGACAAATGCAAAGCAAAATCACTCGAACTCAGTGTCGACGATGCCACAAACATGTGGTTGTACGAGGTTATGTGATGAAACGCTCTGATTGGTCCTCTGACATCCAGCGCGAGATCACGCGAGGCGGTTGCGGCGCGAAAAGTTGAGTTGAACCAACTTTTCGCTCTTGGTTACTTGTGGCGCGGCGCTTGCTTGCAGTCCCACAACGGGCTGTTTGCGGCGATTTTAGACCAGGCTTTCCGTGATTGAAGACGCGCTCACACAGGCAGAAAACATGAAATGGTGGCAACCCCGAAAGCGATGCTATGCACAATACATTCATCCCTATGCACATCATAATCAGAAAACTTTTAACCAGCAAAATTCAACCAAAGTTAATTATCCAGAATTTTCTAGTCACATTTACCAGATTTTCTGATTTACATAACTAGACATTTTTTTACCAGACGCATCTAGTAACTTTAAGCATACCTTTTTTTGAGTGTAGGACAGCCATGCGCGTTCGCAAGCAACATTGGGTATTATGAAGCACTTAAAAGATAGTTTCATAATTAAAAATTTGATTTCGCTTTTAATTTGAGACAGTTAAAACAAAACACAAAAAGTATCCTGCTAGGAGAAAAGTCAAATTTATTTTTGACCTTCATTTTCGAAGGTCGAATATGTGTTTTTTTTAAAAAACGGTTAACACCATTGTAAAGAACTTGAAAATACTACAGAAAATGGAATGAACAACATTTTTCAAATAGATACATGATTATTTGGAAAATTAAAAGTCAGATTGCTTCTTTTTAAAAACCGCCTATGGCTTATTTTTTTGAATAAAAAATAATAATCCTAATGTTTAACTTTAGTAAAATTTGTTCTTGACTTTCATCTTTTACGAAAAGATATTTATTTTCCCAAGAAAATTTTCATAGTAAATAGAAATAGCGCGAAAAACTTTTGAAGATTAGAACACTTTGCTCAAGTACAACTTCTATCGAAAAATTAAATTTTGTAACTAGTTACAATTAAGACATATATAGACAAAAAACTACAAAACTATCTTCTTGAGGAAACTATGGTTTTTCAAACTTTCTGTGATTTATTACGCAATTTTTAACCGATACTAAGGAAATTCTAAAGTATACTAATGCTGCCTTCATTTGTCAAAATTTTTAAAAAGATTTTTAAAGAGTCATTTCTTTAAAAATTTCAAAGTGCTCTTTTATGTTTTAGGACGAAAATTTCAACATTTTTGGTTGTATCCTATGAATCTTGTGCAGAAGTTGGATTGAATGCATACAAAGCTCATCCATTTCTTGTGTTCATCTTTAGACATTCTCGTCAATTTACTTTTGTAAGAGTTTAATTAAAAATATATATGTATATATTTTTCCAGAAAAAAGTAAAATCCCAATAAAAAAAATATGCCCGCTACATATTTAATATATATTTAATTACGGTTTATGAGTGCATTTAGACTGAATTTTTTTAAACGTTATGAATATTGTGACACAAATAATAATTAATAAATATATAATAATAAATAAATCATGTTTGAATTTTTTTAAGATGGTTCTTGAAACACCTGCGTTCCGGGTGATTGCATTTTTATTGCGGAAAGTGCCCTTTGCCTTTGACAATTAGGTTACACAGACGGTTGCTTCTGAAAAATTCAATAATGTAGACGAAATGAAACAGAATATAAAAATAAGGCACGTCTTTAAACATTATGTTAATAAAAAAGGAAAGCTTTTTAATTTACTAAACAGAGACATTAAGCTGTATACCTTGATACTATTTGTTTAAAATATGCCAATATGGCTAATATACTTAGTTACTCATTATCTAGAACATATTAAATTTGTGTCTAAATTGAAAATAGCATTGAGATAATTATTAAATCTTGTTCAAATATACTAAAAAGCGCAGTTAAAAACATACTTATCTCTTAAAAACGGAAATTCCCTAATTTTGAAAATGATCTAACTCCTTTAATTTGAGTCTACCTGAACAAATTTGTTGTGATAAATTTAAAATATATTTTATATGAAGTAAAAACTTTTATTGGTCGTGATTGGTCGCTGCTTAACTTCAGATTCTATGCTTATATACACAGTACTTGAAGTAGTACACAAACCAAACGTCAGCGTCAATATGACCTTTTTAATTATCTTTGCAATAATAATTGCAATCAGAATCATTTGCTGGTGTTTCAGTCATGTACTAAAAATTTGAGAAAAAGTTCTAAAACACTTCAACATTTCTTTTCTTAAATTTGCAAAATCGTATGTATTTTCTTTATTTTGGTTGGAAACATAGGCTTAACGTACTTAAATTTCATTTTGGGACCCAAAAAAAGTGTCTCAAAGGCACAAAAAGAAAACAAACGTACAGACATAGACAAATGGATATGTACATATACGCATTCCACATGCAGACGTAAAGTCATACATTTGTACAGAGGTACAGAAAGAAAGCACTACAGACATTCAGATAGACAATAAGAAAAAAGCAAGAGAGACAAATTACATCAATAAATTGCGCATAAAAAAATTATATTTTCGCATGATCTACTTGGGTTAATTTTTTCAACTCAGATGCATAGAATGAGATATAATTATACAGCCAAAACTCCAAAAAGTCTTTCCTCGTTCGAATTAGTGTTTTTCTGTCAAATGATTTTGAAATACTACATAATTTAAATTAGAAATCATAAATATTTCTTTATTGTTTCGAACTAAGGTTATTCCTAATTACTTGTGACGTCTTGATCATAATTCGGATTACAAGCAATATTATTTTTTTGTTTTATGTTTAGTAAAATTAAATTACTGACGTAGTATATTGCCATCAAGAGATATTATTTTTAAATTACTTGAGATTCGTTCATTTTGGCTTAAGGGCGTTTCAACAATTTCTTCTTGGCTCAATGCAAAGACAAGACCACTATACACGTTTACTTTCAACCTTTTGTGAACGTTATTGGTTCGATATATTCCATTTACACATGTATTAGTTCGGACCAATATGGCAAAGACGTCACCATTCAACGTCGCGAAAACATTTCGTTCCTCAGTCGGCATGGGCACACGTCTATTATGTGAAACTACCAACTGGCTTAGGTTATTGGGAGGAAAAGTGTAACGCCGTATTTCAAACAACTAATGCGGACTGGCGTGTGGAATAAGCCGAATAGTTTCAATTCTGAAACCAAGCAAGGTAGAACGCAGGGAAGTAGACTGCCTGGCAGAAGGAGACCTACACCTGGCACGAAGAGATGTCTCGGCGGGAGAAGTCCTGACCGGAGAATGATCTTGGTCAGAAGAATTAGAAATTCGAGGACAAGAAGCATCAGGAATTTGGCAAGCACTGGGTAAAGTGTCAAACTTGGAACTTAACTCTGCAACAAGAAACAGAGAATTAAATGTTGCTTAAGGGCATGTGATACTTAGAAAATTGTCGATTTTACCAGTTTTAGGTTCCCCTGGCTTTTTTTCTAGAATAATAAATATTTTGTCTTAAAAAATTGGGAAATGATATCGAACATGCTAACGGACGTCCCCACACACTTTTTGTGTGTTTTTTTATCATAAAATTTATGATATTGCTAACAACGTGCATGTATATTTCGAGGTTATGTGTGTTACAATTCACCCGAGCATTACTTTAAAACTACACAATATGCATATGCATAAAATTTTTATGTAGCACAATAATTGTTTTTTGTTATTATCCCTCAAAAAAGAGTCCGGGGACGTCCGCTATGATATTTTGTAGCATCTCCGAATTCAGTTATTAAAATTTTTCATTTTTCTGTAAAAAAAAGCCGGAGAAACTGTGTGTATCACATGCCCTTAAAGTATGCACGTACAATCCTATTTTGGTATTGATTATGTGCCATTCCTAAATGTAAATCTAGAAATAAATAAGCATTTTTTCACATTTATATGAATAGCAAATTATATTGGAGCAATTAGCACTAAACTTCGACTAATACAGGTATGCAATAATATTTCTCAGTGCTCTAGCTAAACATTTAGCAATATCTTCAATCTTTTAAAAGCATTTCTACATTTTATCGTAAATAATTATATTTTTCGTTTTTGTGCACGTTTACAAAAAAAATTTTGTCAAATCAACGTACACAAAATTGCAACTTTAGTTGCGATATAATCTTCTCAAGTACATATTTTGTAAAAAAAAGAAAGTTCCGGCGTGGTACAATTTTTGGAACATTTTTATACGATACTTTGTAAATTGAACTTCAATGAGTTTACAATATTTACTGATTCAAGAGATTGTTTCCAAACTGGCCAGAAAATCCAAAGTTTTCGGCGTCATACCTGATGATGGGCCTGTGAATAGGACAAAAGTACTGAGAATTTGTAACGTTGAAAATGTATTACGAATAGTAATACCGCAATTCGATTATTCCATTTTATTTCTTATAAGTCATTTAAAACATGACTCGGAAAATAAGAATTTGTCTAGTAATAATAAAAGATATCTTAGTTTTTTTATTTTAATTTTTCAGAATCCACTGAATATAAATATATAAATATTTATAAAACTTAATCTATTTAACTTTTCTTCAGTCAAAATCAAAATTTAAAAATGTTCTTTCAGGAATACGTATGCGATATTCAA
>NC_046658.1:171637419-171648763 GCF_010883055.1 Belonocnema kinseyi | reverse complement strand
ATATTTGAGTATTCCCCCTTCCGAGTATTTATTTCGTGCATGCATAATTTTAGGAATTGTTGACATAAAATATTTTAATTTGAAACACTACATTTTTTAAGTTCATGTATACAGAGTAAACATAAAATCGCTTTTTGAGAAACATATTTCATAAAATATTTTTTACGTAATTAAAATTTGTCCCGGATTATATGATCGATAATGCCTCCGTCTTCCAAAATATTATTAATGTGTTACATACATTTCAAAAACTAGAGAAACAGCTTTTTTCAGTCTTACTAAGAATAATTTTTTTCCTTAAAATAGATCTTTGAATGCGAAAAAGTAATCTATAAAAACCTATGATTTTATCATAGCTTTATCATTTCCAAAACCAAAGAAATAATGTTTTTATCTAAAATTATCAGAGAAAAAGTCGAAAGTGATTTTAAAACTAAATATGAATCATTTAATAACACTTTGTGTAACTATTTATGTCTATTTCAACATAAATGTATTGATCTTCCGTTTGCACGTAAAACATTATTTTTTCTATAAATGATAATTATTTATCGTCATTTTAACTAACCAAAAAGTAACAAAAAGTAACAAAAACAACGAATTTTTCTCCAAAACATATCTAGAAATTTACCCAAAGACATCGATACATTATATGAAGGGTGGAATTTCAAAAGTGTATAAGACTTATTTTTCAAAGTTTCTGTGCCGGATGAAAAACGCTTGCATTTTGACATTAATTCAAAATTCTTTGATGAATGTTGTATTATTTACAGCATGATGCATTATAGAAAAACATATTTAATAAAATTAAGGTCCGAGTGATCATAGTGTTGCAAAGTTTCGGCGACTACAATAATAATTTTGGTATCAAAATTTTCAAAAAAGAATAAATTACTAATATAAAAAAGTTAAGTTGAGCATTTTTAAGTTTAAAAGGCATAATGATAGTATAATATTTAGATACGATCCTTACCTTGGCAATTAACAACATTTGTTACTGAGACGAATATTTTTATATCGAGTAATACACCAAATTTCTAATTGCGCTAGACTTAGACAACATTCCTTCACACTTTTGTTTATTACATAAAACTTACACACTATAGTACGCCGGAAATTACTGTTAAAACGTGCAACTTTCATCAGGTTCCATTGGCTCTTATATATTTTTGAATTTCCAATATGCCTTGTCCTACCAAAATGCAATTTCTAAAAAACTCTCAAGCGGAAGCTATTTTGAATTTTGTAGACAAAACGAAACACAATATCAAAATTAAGCAAGTTTTTAAATATTATGTTAATAAGAAACATAATTTTTTGTAATTTACTAAACAGAGACATTAATCTGTATAACTTGATACCGTTTGTTTAAAATATCACAATATAGCTTATCCGCTTAATTACTTATTATGTAGGAAATCTTACATTTTTGTCCAACTTAAAAATATTATTAGGATAATTACTTAATTTAGTTAAAATATACTAAAAATCGCAATTAAAACATACAGATCTCTTGAAAACGGAAATTTCATCATATTAAAATTGATCTCTTTTCATCTCAATCTAGTAAAAAAAATGTCCCGGCTTTGCGGGCACATTCTCGTAGCGCACTATACGCGCGGCAAGCTTCGCTCGCAAGTTTAAGCATGCCAATGGCGCGCGACTGTTGGTTCTCGCGTTTCGCACTCGATAATGTATTTACCTCGCGCCACGAGCTCGGTTTTTGTGCATAGACTTTTCAAAACTATAAGTGTGAAAGCATCACAACAGTTATTGGCAATTGTGAATTCTCTTTTGTTAAAACTCCTTCGGCCTTAACGAACACATTCTCATCACGTATCTCGTGCTTCGAACTCGATTTTATCCCTAAAATTTTATATCATTCCCATAAATGTATATTATTATAACTCATAACCTACATTTTTATTAAAACAGACATGCTTTCATTGTCCCCTTGGAAAAAATGCGAATTCTTAAAAAAAAAATTGTTATTAAACATGTTATTGCAACTTTAATCGTTTTTCCATTAACTGAATTTGCTCATTTTTAATATTTTTGTATGATTTAATTTTTACACATACAGTCTACTGAGCAGCCTTACCTTACATTACTTTTTGCTGATTATTTTGAAAATTGAATTTAGTTACTCGATTTACCTCACGCGCATCAGAAAAATGATATATTTGAAATAAAGGTATTCTAAAGAAAAAATAAACTTTTATGGTAAAAGTGATAGCTTATATTGAATTAAATAATCTGAAAGTAAATAATATTTCATGTCACTTAATTTAAAACATCTTAAATTGAATCTTTATGTAAATCAATATTGTTGCCAAAATTAATCCGCTAAAAATTAATTAAATAGATCACAACATAAAAAACTTTAAGCAATTATTTTCATTGAAAAAATAAAATTATTTTCAATTATATACGTATATTTTTCAAATTGAAATTTCTGAATCATTTTCACTTTTAAAATTGCTTAAATTTGATCTTGTTTTTGTTTGAATTTGATTAATTATAAGCTTCTAATTAATATTAGAAAATATAGATTTTAGCAGAATCGATTTTTAATTACTTATTCAGTAAAATTTATATAAATAATTTCATGATTATTTGCATTGAAATATATGCGCACACAATTTTGACAAACTGACTTCAGATAGTCATTTTTCAACATCACAAATGTTTAAAAAAATTACTGTTATAGAGATATTTGGATCAAAAAATAAGTTTTATCATAAAAATAATAATCAATAGATAATCACATAACCTTCATCCAAATAATCAATTTATGTGACTTTATTAAAAATAATTTAAGTTTAGTTTTTTAAAGAAAAAATCAATCATTCAATAATTAGTTAATCAGTTCATAATATAAAAAGCAGTAATAAATTATTTTTATTGGAACATCAAAATAATTTTTTTCCTATATTTTGCTGAAAATTTAAAGTATTAACAATCTTTTAAAGTAATTCCAAAAATAACTTAAAACGTGTTCACATATTAAATAACATAACCTCAAAGTAAATAATAAATTTATTTTCTAAGATAAACAATATTTGACCTTAACCTTTATTCTATTTAATATCGTGAACAAAATTTATTAGCTAATAATAATTATCCAATTAATTAAAAAAAAACATTAAATAAATTATTTTCATCGACTCCTTCAAATAATTTTTATTTTACAAACCTTTTGTCCGTAATTTGCACTTTCCTTTCCTATTTTGTATTTTACTTTAAGCTCAAAATTAAAATTCTAAAAAATTTCATTTATTTTTTCAATTCCTCTTTTAAGCTAGTGCCAGGAAAAATTTAAACACACTAAGCTCTCGCTTTCTGTCACCCCGTAATCAGCTTGCCTAGAACTGCTGGCTTACGAAATTTCTCAGTAGAGCAGGGTGGAAGCGGTTGCGAGCCAGCAGCCCTCACTGTTCACGTTTCTGTCCCCCTGAAATCAGGCCAATGCCATTTAGAGGCAACCGCCAACACTTGACTGAAATCGAGAGTCTGGTGTATATGTACAAGTACTTTTGAAAAATAAATTCAGGTATTCACACATTTTACGTGTATTAAAGGAGTTATAATCAAATTTAAAAAATACATAAATTTTACCTTATGATATAGCATTGTAGTGGCACTGTATGAAAAAAAATGATAAACAAAAACAATAATAATAAAATAGTAAGAAAAAAAATTGAAGAAATGGAAACAAACCTTAACTTGTACGCAGAAAAGATTCTCTGATTAACGATACTTGAAATACATAAATTTCAGTTTATAATATAACACTAAGGTGGTACTGTGAACAGAACAAGCGCACTTGGCTGCCCACGGAACGGCAGTAAAATAACACTTTATTGTATTGCGACGAGCGGTACGTAAAGTCACAGCAAGGAGGAAGAATTAAGTGAAAAGCAAAAGAAGAGCGAAAGAAAAGAGTGAGAGGAATTCATTTAAAAACTACGTTTAACTACGAAGTAGATTTTGGACTTTTAACGTGATCCCACGTTAAATTGTAAATCCTCGTATAAAGTTCAACTTTATTGCCTAGGCACGTAATCTACTTTCCTGTCGACCTAAAATGTATGTAATAGAAATTTGTTTACACGATGTGTTTCTAAAATTAAAAAATGGTATCGGCAGACGTATTTTTGCGATTGCGAATTACTTTGTCGCTATGCTTGGGGAAAATGTCTAAGAAGATAACAAGAATTTACCATTTTTATAGTTTGTGAGTTGTTATACTGACACCTTTTTGTAGAGTAAAGTTTATTTTATATTTTATATCCCTTATATAGTAGAACTAAAATTTTTAAAGTTTTATGAAAATGAAATGACCTTTAGATATTCTAAAATGTATGACGTGTATTAGTCCTCATAATACTCAGAAGTGATTTTTCTTCTTGAAACTGATATGAATGCAATGTAAATATATCATAAAGCCAAGGTTTACGATCATTTAGACATGAGATAACGACTGTAGAATGTAGCTATTATAAAATCTCAAGAAGCACTTAAATATTCCCTAGCTTCATATTGAATCTTATTCTTGAGTAAAACATTAATAATTTTTCCACTAATTGAAAAAATGACGATCGCTCCTGCTCTCATCTTATCCCTGGCGGTGATTTTTAATTCTATTGGTAATTATAATCATATAATATATCTACAGTTGTAGATAAGGTGCTTAAAACTGTACGCAATCATATTTTATAGCTATTCAATCTACATTCTATCTCAGCTGCTATTTTCTGCTAAACCTAAATTAAAGTATTCAGAACTACACTTATAGCATACTCCTAACTCTGTACGTGCACAAATAACACAATTCGAATTTTGCACTTTGAAACGAATACAAATACCATCTGTGCAGATGGACGTGTAACTTAAGTATTTAATGTTTTCTATCTACATACACGTTCACAGTTGTGAGTATATAATCTGTGCACGTGAAAATATAAAACACTCCTAATTGTGCAATGTACACGTTGAAATTTAGAGGTGCACATCTGGTACCTCTCTACCTGATGTGCACCTTCACATATGGTACTTTCCAAATTCTGTGTTTTAAGATGTACACGCGTACCCTCTGTACAAACTCACAGTTTTGAGTGTACCATTTTTGCACGTAATTCAAATATTAACATGTGCCACCAGGCATTTCCAAATTACATTTGATTAACATAGAGTTATTTAGAGTTTTCGAAAAATTGAACTTATATTTCAACGTTTGATTGAAACGTGACAAGTTTTTTAGGTTTTGAAGACGACTGTCTACGAAATAAGACTATACTAATCACATCATTTTGAACCACCCACCCCCCTTCCCTTCACACACAAATACACAACGCCATAAGTATGAACGAAGAATAAAAAACTACATTTGCACGTAGTATTGATAATTTTCAGTAGTTTGGAACATTGTTTTGTTATTAAATAATTACAAATGGAAACTATAATATCGAAGATGACTTGGGAACCAATTTTTGATTGTTTAAATAAGGGTGCCTTAATTAAATAATTATTTTTTCTGGAACAATGTAAGAAAACCTTATTTGTTTAATTAATTGTAAAAGCTAGTCACTGTTTGGAGAGGTACATTAAAAAAAAATTATGTTATTATTCAAACAACTAATTATTGTTTATCTTCAAAATATCAAAAAATTGCCATACAGATGTCTACTTTCTTCTAAATTTGGTATCCTACGCTACTTTTTATTAAGTACTTATATAATTTTCATTGATTTATTCTAATGATTAAGACATTTATATTTGTTTATACAAATTTTGTATGCTGAGGCAGTTTTCTTTCAAAAAATGTTAAAAAATAATATGAAATATAACACATACAATCATTTTGTTGGCTTTATAGTGTATATAGAAAATATATCACCTTTTTTTAATTTTTTTAACAAACGGAAATTGTTACAACTATTTTTTTCGAAAATATTTTGCACATAGTATTTCATGAATTAAACACACCATTGAATGATTTTAAGAAGTAGTAAATTCTGCAAAAAACTTTTTATCATTGTTTCTATCATTAGTTAAAGTTATTTTTCGAATTTCCTTCAAATTGAGTATGGATGGATTCCAAATAAAAGTTGTTCAAACAATGACATAACGTTTTTAACTGAATTTACCACTACTTGAAATCATTCAATATCATGCTTAGTTCAGAAAATAAGATTTAAAGATATTTTTGGAAATAATTTTTCAAAAATTGTATTTGTTAAAACAATTAACAAATGGTCAGTATAGTCTTTCTATGAACTATATAGGTACACAAATAATTGTATGTATTCTTTTATATACATTTTTTGAGTTATAGAAAAAATCCTTCAACAAATAAAAATTGTTTGACACATTAAGCCCTGACGGGACGCATTTTTCCATTTTCTTCAGTCTTCTCAAGTTCAATGAAAACTGTTAGAAAATTTTTTTTAATAGATCAATATCTACGTAGAATTTCACGGTATTTTTGAATCTGCCATTGGTTTTAAAGAAAAACGTGATCTAAATAGGTAATGTTCGCTTCTTTAGAGAATATTCGTGTTGAAAAGAAATTTTTCTTTCTTCGATGATTTCGGATCGAAATCAAAGACGAATGTGTTTGAAAAGTAAATATATCGCGTCCTCGAATCTTTTTATTTCGTGTCTGAGTGATTCCACTTAAAAAATCAAATTGTAACTATTAAAAATGGCGTCTTAAAGTTAAAAATTTTAGACGATATAGTAGTTTTTGCGCAAAAAAATCAATTTCTCACAAATTGACGTGACAGTTTGTAGAAGGGGGTTTTGGAGGTCGCTGATTACGAAGCCGAGATCAAATTTGACAAATTAGAAATGGTGGATCCAAAATGGCGGTCAAAAAATTTAATTAAGCGTATTATTATGATAATGTATATTAGGGGGTTTTGAAGATCGCTGATTATGAATCCGAGATCAAATTTGACATATTCAAAATAGCGGATCCAAAATGGCGGCCAAAACAAAATTTTATTACGCGTATTGGTATGATAATGTATACTAAGGGGTTTTGGAGGTCGCTGATTACAAATCCCAGATCAACCGAGGTACGGTCTACTAGAAAAAAAATTTGTCAACCGACAAAAAAAGTTTTTGTTTTATTATTCTACTTTTTTACACAATTTTTTGATTCAATATTAAAAATTTGTCGAATATGACTGGGTCTGAAATTGTGGGATACTTTCTTTTATTCTACCTGAATCTAGAATCTTTTTCTTGAGATTTCAGCATATATTTTATAGCAAACTGGCATGAGAGTGATCCCTCTGTATTCCTCTACCTTATTTCCTTCCCCTTTTTTGACAAGCATTGCCACTAGTCCTGTCATCAACTCTTCCGGCCACCCTTCCCCTTTTCAGACCTTGTTTCAGATCTTCCACAATCCATCCCTAAGCCCTTCTTCCCCATACTTCATCGCTTCGTTCTCCATCCCGTCCTCTCCTGTCACCTTGTTTCTTTATAGCCTATGTATTGCCTCATCCACTTTTTCTCTTATTATCTCATTTCCTTCCTCCATTTCTCCTTTGACCATCCTACTCTTCTTTCTTTGATCTTTTTTGCTCTTCCCCTAATAGACCCTTGAAATAATCCGTCCATACCTCCATTTCTATTTTTTTATTGATAGACTTTCTTTACCCTCTATCCTTATTCATCAATTCATCACATCCCACACTCTAACACTTCTTTGATCGGTTTTTCACTTCTGCTTTATATTCCTCCTTTCCGCTTTGTCTTTTTCTTTCCAGCATATTCTATTGTCCTTTTTTCCTCTTGTTATTCTCCTCCTTCTCTATTTTCCCTTTTCTCCGTTTTCTTACACACTCTTTCATTCCCTCTTTACTCTCCCAACATTCCTCGTCCCATCATTCTCTCCTTCCCCCTACTCTTTCTTCTTTAGCACCCAGCTCATCATTTACCTTCTCAATCGACCCAGGCATGAAATTAAAAATAACTATGAGAGGTGTGTCTACTGAACGGATTAAGGGGAATTAAAAAAGTGGAAAATATATTAGTCTGCATGGAATGCAATACAAGTGTCAATCGTTAAGGAAATAAAATAATTGGTTTCGGAGATAAACCCATTCTTTCATTGGGAACTTCTCCCGATGGAAAACTAGCACATTCAAAAAAAAAAAAAAAATGCTCTCTCTTCCGTTTAAATAAGAAAATATTAATTTTTTGATTCTGCACATCTTAACGGGAAGGCAAATATTTTCCATTTTTGGAATTAAAGAAACCTTTTATTAATTTAAGCAAAAAATTGGTTTCTTTCATTTAAATGAATTCAAAAGAATTTTGTCGTTTGGTTCAAACAACCTTTTTTCGATTATATCATTGTGCTCGTAGTTCCGTGGATGTTTGAGTTTTAGGGAAAGTAATAGTTTAATCTACACTTTTTCGTATGACACCATATTCTTATATCTTAAAGTTACCGGAACTGTGTAAATGGTAAATTTATGTCCAATTTAATAATATTATTTTTTTTAAATGATGTATTTGTTATGCTTAGCTTCTTTATCATGTATAAATCTTCCTTAACGACAGTTCATCGTAAAGTTGGACAGTTCTTGGGATTCAATACAAATTCTGACTTTTAAAACGTGATAATTTCAATAATCAAATTCAAGTAAAAAAAGTTTCTTTTGCGAATTGTAACTAGTTTTAAAAGAGACCTGACGGAATAATTCAAAAGAAAATTGTAGGTTAAAGTTTGTTATTTATCTGTAGGGCTCATTGTGACATGGAAATGACATGGAAATGTGTTCTAAAGCATTTAAATAGTAGAGTTTGAATAATAAATTTTAGTCTATGATGCTCCATGTATGAAAACATTTCTAAGTTCCGCACAATTTCTTCTGAATACTTCAACTTAAACGACAATTGGCATAATAATTCTTTTTTTTTAATGTAAAAAAAGGCAAAACAAAAAATGAATTCCTTATCTGATACTTCCACCAAAGTTATAAGCTTATGATAGTTATAAGCTTATAAGCAGTTAAGATTTTTAATTTTGTTATTGGGGTGGTTTACATCACAGTTACCCCAGAAATAAATGGTATCTTTAAATTTGATCAAATGCCTGCAGCACGTTTATCTCACGAAAGATAAAATGTATCTGAAGACCCTAATTAAGACTTCATAAATTGTAAACAAATACTATAAAGTATAAATTAACCAAAGTGCAGCCTATGCATTCTGCAAGTGTAGGTAAATAATGTTTTGGTTAAGATCATTTAAATAAAGTGAGACGATTTAAAAATTAATACCTTAAGGATTTTTAAATGTATGTCGGAAATTTTTTCGGTAAACTAGACGCAGCTGTTTAACATGTCGCATATATCGAATAAATATTTTCGTCATATAAATTGTATGCAAATCTACTTTTTTTTTTTTAATTAACATTAATTATTTGCAATAATAATACCATGTGAAACATTGGATAATGTACGGCTTTCTGTGATAGAAATAGATCAAAATGTTCCACGCAGTTTTCAACAATGTGGAGTACTATTCTGTTAAGCATTACAACCACATTCTCAACTCCTAACGTAACTCTTAACTTTTAGCAGCATTTCGAATTAAGTTAAAAATTAAAAAGTCTTTTTGAATCTCTGTGAGAATTTTTGCAGGGCAAACACCTAGTAGTCCAGTTAAAATTGTCTCCAAATATGACCAAGGGGGTTCATTAATATTATTACACCATTAAGCCATTTCCCTTTCGGGGTAGGCGTGACTCACTCGGTAGGGTAAATGAGTAGTGTGTGGAAGGGATAGAGAATTTTGAGATTGATCCAGAATTCTCGTGTTATTCAAGTAAATAACACTTTCTTTCTGCAAAACTTCTCCGATCCAGGTGGCTAATCAATCTCTCTAGCAATTACCCCAAGCGAAGAACCTCACAAAGTCGTTATGTAAGGTTCCCCACTTGGGTACATTAGTTGCCAAGGTCTTTTGTTCCAGGCGTCATTCACTCTACTGACACTCTTTTTATTAACTATTTGCCGCCATACTTTCCTGTCCTGACATACTTCTTTAGCTTCTTTTATTTCCATGCATTTTTTCATGCAGGCTCTCGTGTTTCTGTTATTTCTTATGTCTCTTTTAACTAGGGTCTCATTCACACATTCTAATCATTCTTTCCGTGATCTACCTCTGGGCACGCTGCCATTTACTTTACCTTGATACACTTGTTTCATTAGTCGTTTATTTGGCATGCTCTCAGCATGTCCGAACCATCTTAACCGATTTCTTTCCCATGTGTCTACTAGCGTCTCTTCTGCACCACATTCTTTTAGAATTATCTCGTTACTTACTTTGTCTATGAGGGTTTTGCCGCATATTATGCACATGCATCTCATGTCAATTGCGTTGATTTTACTCTTATCTTTTTCTTGATAAGTCCATGTCTCGCTATCGTATAGTACAGTCGGTACAAATATAGAATTATGTATTACCATTTTAGGTTTAATTGATATATTTTTACATCTTATAAGGGGACTTGCTCTACCAATAACCTTCTTACCTTCGCTTACTCCCGTCCCTAGTAAATAAGCTACCAAGATATACAAACTTATCAACTTGTTCAATTCTCTCATCATTTAATAAAATATTGAATAGTGTTTTCTCACTCTTTCCTTCGAACACCATAGTTTTTGTTTTATTTGCGTTAATTTTCAGGCCCATGCTCTTCATGCTTGCAACTAGTTTATTCAACATTCTTTGTAAGTCTTCGATAGACTCTGCCATAACAACCTTATCATCTGCAAACGCTAACCCACGTACCCTTACTGTTTCGAGATCAACACCCTCTTCGTCGAATAGAGCTATTCTTAAACACTTTTCCATAAATAATATAAATAACCATGAAGACATAACGCATCCTTGTCTAACTCCTTGAATAATATCGAAACAGTCATTCAGTTTCCCATTCACTCTTACACTTGCTTTGCTACGTGTATATATTGTTTTTAAAGCTTGTTGGAGCCATCCATTGACTCCATACTCTTTCAGGACTTCCCAAAGTTTACTTCTATCTACCTTGTCGAAAGCTTTTTCTAGGTCAACAAATGCACAGAAAACTTTTCTTCCTACTCTCAAAGTTTTTTCTGTTACGAGGGTAGTTCAATAAGTCCTTAGAATGACCAACATATGGCGCGCGAATCGCTCCAAATCATCTGCTTTCAGTCAGCACCACTCCCGACTAGACATATGGTGCAGTCACAGTCCACATCTTCTGAGTTTACGTGTTTTTATAACCAATTGAAAAAAAAAATTGTTCGTTAAGAAAAATGGAAAAAAACGAGTTCAG
>NC_046658.1:171634766-171637319 GCF_010883055.1 Belonocnema kinseyi | reverse complement strand
GTATAGAGCTCCAAGGAGATTATGTTGAAAAATAAAAAAAAATTTACCCAAAAAAAATTGTTTTTATACTTCATTCTAATGACTTATTGAACTACCCTCGTATTTGCCTCAAGCTGAATATTTGATCCGTAATCTACCTGCCTGGCATACACCCACTTTGGATTTCCTAAATTTTTTCTTCTGTGATTTTCATTACCCAGCGAATAAGTATTTTTTAAATTTATATTTCTCTTGCGGTGCTTAACAAGCTAATTCCTCTGTAATTATCGCAGTCGATTTTATCTCCCTTTCTCTTGTATAATAGTACGATAATTGCTTTTTTCCAATCGTCTGGGACGTCTCCTATCTCGAAAGATAAATTTGTCAATTCGCACAGTCTATGTGGTATCCACTCGCCACCCTGTTTAAGCATTTCAGCTTTAATACCGTCTACCCCGGCAGCCTTACCGTTTTTCAAGTTCTTAATTATATTCCTAACCTCAGTGACACAGATTTTCTCAATTAAGTTTTCCATCGCATCGTGTTCAACATCGCAGTTGTGGTATCCTATAGCTTCATCTCCGAATTTTTTCCTAAAATAGTCTCTGATAGCCTCTAGTATTTCGTCTGCATCATATACCATTTCCCCCCTACTATTTCTCATGTTGACAATTTCTGTACTTTTGTTTCCTTTCATTTTTTTAATAAGTAGTTTCCTGCTTCCTTCGAAGTCGTTTGGTATTTTCATCTCTTCTCCTGCTCTAATTGTATCTTTACTTTCGTTAACTAATTGTTTAAGTATCCTGCTTTCACGTCCATAATCATTTCTACGTCTGTTTCTTTCCTCATTGCTAAGACCTGCGATGTTCAAAGTTCTTTTGTAGGCTTCTCTCTTTGCTTTTTGGGCAGTCTGAATTTCATCATTCCACCACGCATCACCATTCTTCCTACAATTGCGGTACTCCCATGTTGCCCTATCTATGCTTTTGATTATCTTATTTTGGAAATCAACTCGCACATCCGGTTTCTGTGATTTACCAATGTACGATATTCTCATTTAAAATAAAATGCTCTATTTCTGTTTGCAGAGGTGGGTTCACAGTTCGAATTTTTGCCTAATGGAGACCCTATTTCTGGTGTTCCTCGTTCCAGGACTTCTAATTCTTCTGAAAATCAAACTTCTAGAGCTAGCACTCTTTCTCCTGATAATTCTCCTCTTCGTGTAAGGTCAAGATCTCCGTATGCCAGACGGCGTTCTCCAGCTAGGCGTCGCGTACTTGGATATGAATTTGAAGAATTACAATTTATTCGACTTATTCCCTATACAAATCCACATCGATACTTTCACATTCAAAGATACACTTTTCCGACCGATAAACATATTTCACTGAAACGTGGAGGATCTGTACCAGCTGAAGAGCAAACTGTTTTGGCAACACTCTCTGACGATGTAGTTGCAACATTTGAGGGAAATAGATATCTAACTGGAATATATAGAAATTTTCACTTTGAAAAACGTGTAAAAATAAACATGGTCAGCGGCAAGGTTGAAAATATGTCCCAAGAAGAAATGAAGGAATCCCCCTTAGGCACACGTTTCCCAATAAAAAAGAATTTTCGAATAATAAATGTAAATGACAGTACTCCACAAATTAATTTGTTAACAAAAAATGTGACTGAAGTTTAATATTGTTTGTTATCTACAGCAAGATAATTACTTTAAATGTGACTTGTAATAATAACATTCAAATCAATCAATAAATCAATCAGCTCAAAGTTTTTCAACTTCAGTTATGCAGCTGACTTGAGTATGTAAGCATTCCTGATCCAACTGATCAAATAAGACATTTAAAAAATTAAATAGAATTTGGGAATAGAACGTCTGCAAAATGTGTATGCACACATATAGAAAAACGCTGATCCTGAAAATAATGCCACTTGGGTGTTGTTTCAAGTTGCAACTAAAATAAGACACCAGCGAATGAGAATACAGCTAGGTGTATGTAACAGGTTCACACTTAAAGTATTCGCATTTTAAGAAAAAAACATCTTATTTGGAGAGCATAACAAATGAGCTGCAACAAAAATGAATCGACTTTTCCTGTACATGAGAACGAGGCATAAAATAAAATTTTAATTGTCGCTGAAATTAAAATACTAAGTGTAATAATTGAGATTCGCGTATTATAAAAAATCTGCCCGCCTCGCGGGCACAATCTCATCGCTTGTTGCGCGCGCGGCTCGAAAATTTCAGCTTGCCTAGGGCGCGCGTCTGATGAATCTCGCGCTTCGCGCTCAGACATAATTAAAACTCACGTTTCACGCTCGGATATCTATTCTTTGAATTTCGAATGCTTGAATAAAACCTTATCAAAAAGATCCTTTGTAGATCGCAGTATTTATATGCGCCTTCATATTCTGAATTTTCCACTTATTTAGGTGTAATTAAAGATTCCTTTTCTTGAAACTCTGTACTACGCGCTCGATTTTCGACCAAAATGTGTAAACACATTTTGCACAATCCCTTTTTTTCTTTACTGTTACATATTGTAGATCTTTTTTGGGATCACAATT
>NC_046658.1:171631210-171634666 GCF_010883055.1 Belonocnema kinseyi | reverse complement strand
TATCTATAACTGTGAGAATTTTTGTATCGACAGAAGTCATTTTAATAAATTGTTTGTCTTTCTAAAGACTATGAATATCAGTTAATTAATTTTTTCAATATGAAAAAAATTGTCTCGAAATTCTTGAAAATTTATGCTAAGTCCTCTGAAGCATCTTTTACAGCATTTTCCATTTGTACAAACGTTTCTATACTACCTTCAATACTGAACGTTTAAGGGCATGTGATACTTAGAAAATTGTCGATTTTGTGCAGTTTCAGGTTCCCCCGGTATTTTTTTCTAGAATAATAAATATTTTGTCTTAAAAATTTTGGAAATGATAGTGAACATGCTAACGGACGTCCCCACACACTTTTTTTGTAGCTTAATTTAAAAAAGTTTTAATTTATCAAAATGCGATCAATTTGCATAGCGCTTAGGAAATAGTATTGATTATTTCAGTGTTAGATTCCCCCGGCCTTTTTCCTAGGATAAGGAATATTTTGCCTTCAAAATCTGGGAAATGATAGCGAACATGCTAACGGACGTTCCCACACACTTTTTTTGTGTCTTTTTATAAAAAAATTTTTGATATTGCTTACAACGTGCGTGTATATTTCGAGGTTATGTGTGTTACAATTAACCCGAGCGTTACTTCCAAACTACACAATATTTTTGGACGAAAACTTTGGACTTACAAATAAACATAGTAACTAATCTCTCGGAACTAATCTTGTTTTCAGGCAATCAAAATAGTTTATTTTAAAAATAATTTCCAAATTATCGGAAAGGCAGAGATGAAAAACGACGTAACCTCAAAATAATGCATATGCATAAAATTTTTACTTAGCACAATAAATTTTTTTATTATCCCTTAAAAAGAGTCCCGGGACGTCCATTATGATATTTGATAGCATCTCCGAATTCGGTTATTAAAAATTTTCATTTTTGTAGAAAAAAGCCGGGGAAACTGTAAGTATCACATGCCCTTAATAAAAAGACTCAGCGCCGTTTGATCCACCTCTGGATAAAATCTGCAGATAAATTTATTTGACAGATAGGATAATTTCATATTGATCCACCGTTGGATTGCGCTATCCGACAAATAAAGCGGAAGTTACCAGCCAGTTAACTATCGGCCGGCCAAGGTGGCCAATAACGAATTAATCTAGAAGATAAGCACGAAATGCAGAAAATGTGAGGTTAGACTCACTCCTGTCAAAATGAAATTCAAGAATGTTTACGATGTTGATTTTGGTGACTTGGGTGATAATTTCGACGATGATACTGAAGAAGTAGCCGAATATGCTAATCGCGTAATAAATAGAAAACCGTATACGCTTTATGCACGCGAAAATCATTTTGACAAATGGGACGATAGAAAATTTTTGTAACGGTTTCGATTAACAAAACAGAGTGTTCAATACTTACTACAACAAACGGAACATCGAATACGACATCGCACAGAACGATATGTACATATTGTATTAAACTCAAATAATGAACAATAATCCGAAGAATATCTAGCGTATTTATACGTGTTAAGTAACCTTGTTTTAATTTAAAAATAATTAAGTTTCGCCCATGTGTCAATAGGATATACCAGGATATCCCATTTGATCCCATTTGTCTCCCAGGTTGTCCCAAGGATAACCCAGGGATAACCTGTCGGATATTCCACTGGCGGAAATTTGGATATCCCAGGGAATACCCCAGGATATCCCTGGAACGTTTCCGGGATATTCAAATACCACCAATATGATATATAAGATCCATTTATATCCTATTCAGGACATTTGAATATCCCGGAAACATCCCAGGGATATCCTGGGGTTATCCCTGGAATATCCCGATTTCCGCCTTGTGTGATATCCAATGGGTTATCCCTGGGATATCGTTGGGACAACCTGGGAGATAAATGGGATATCTCAGTATATCCTATTGCTGTGAGGGCAGCACGGATAGAGTTTCCTATTACTGAAGAAGGTATGACAGAAATAAAGGAAGGCTTCTATAGGATGGCGAGATTTCTACGGGTTCTTGGATGTGTGGATTGCACCCACGTACGAATACTATCTCCTGGTATGTTCAATTTAATTGTATGGTACAATATTGTGAATGTTTGTGAGAAATACGAATAAATGAGGAATAATTAGCAAATTACGGATTTTTTTTTAAAGTAGATTGCAATTGAAATTCCCCTTGAAATTTGCGACGTTAAAAGCTTACAAGAAATTCTGGAAAATACAGTTAACTGCAAAGAAATACAAATTCCACTGCCTTGCATAATATACATGAGAAAAATATAATAGAATATAAATCTAAATATCTATTAAGATTAGATATCTACAAGTAAGAAAAGATTACTGACTATCAACAAAACTAAAATACTGACAAGTTGAGTCTTTGCAGTTCCTGACGATATCTTTTTGTATACAAATATAACATATTTATATCAATGTGCAATTTCATGTACAATTATTTTAAGTATTTTGGCCATTGTTATCAATTTCGATCAAAATTCTGATAGCTGTTAATGCAGGCCTTGACAGAAAAACCATTAAGTAATTTTTGGAAAATGGCCACAAAATTAAAAGACACTTGAAATTAAGATTGGTAGGCCTTTATATTTGAACTTTCCTAAGTTTGGTGAGTTCAGTGATGCGCTTTCTTGCAAGTAATGAAAAGTACATCTTAATAGAAATACAGTCACCAATTTTATGAAAGTAAAAAAAGTACTAATATTTTCAATGTTCAATAACTTCCAAGTTTTTAAAATTTTTTCAAAATTGTTTACTTAAACATGTTTATAAAATCAATGTAGAAAAATTTAATTGCTAAAAAATCCTAAAATCTAATAAACTTGTACTAAAAAAGCATAAATTATTAAAAATAACTCATTCCTAAACAGTCTTGCAAATCTGAATTGTAGGCTATAAAGTCTCAAAAGATGAATATATTTTTCTTAAAATGAAGTTAATAAAACTTGGGATGAATATTTTTTAGCATCAGGTAAGAAAAGTAGATTCGGGTTCCCATTACTCTTCCTAATCATCGGCTGAAAACAGGCAAGATTTATTATCAATTATTTAATTCTTTATCAATAGTACACAAGAATGATTGAATACTTACAGTAATCTATGACAGCCCCTTTTTCATTTGCAAATCAATTTGTAGATTCTCCAAGTGCAACTCCTTTTCTTCTAATTCACTCTTCTAATTCTCTCCTGTTTCTCCTTAGATTTTATATTTTGCTGGATTAAGAGTACGAAGGTAGTTCAATAAGTCCTTAGAGTGACCAACAGATGGCGCGCGAATCGCTCCAAATCATCTGTTTTCAGTCAGCACCACTCCCGACTAGATATACGGTGCAGGCACAGTCCACATCTTCTGAGTTAACGTGTTTTTATAACCAATTGAAAAAAAAATTGTTCGTTAAGAAAAATGAAAAAAAACGAGTTCAGAGCGGTAATCAAA
>NC_046658.1:171605352-171631110 GCF_010883055.1 Belonocnema kinseyi | reverse complement strand
TAGAGCTCCAAGGAGATTATGTTGAAAAATAAAAAAAAATTTACCCAAAAAAAATTGTTTTTATGCTTCATTCTAAGGACTTATTGAACTACCCTCGTAGCTGATAATCTGATAACGTTATCCTTTTTTCAGCCAGAGTCTTCATGCTCTCTGGCAAACCACTCATTCCTATCCGTCTTCGTATTTTTCTCGTTTTCCGACAAACGTAACAAGGGATTTCTTGGTTTTCGGAAATCTTTTGCTGTTCGATTGGCCCAATCTGCACTTTTTCTAGGAGTAGAGTGTGTTGCGTCTTCTAAATCCATAGCTGTGACAAATTTATCGTCATCATTCATCGAGTCTAATCCTGCGATTGTTGTTGGCATCATAGCAAGTAGTTTCTCGTCCGCGGATGTAAACTCTGGAGCATCATCTTCTCCTCCACCAGTTGTGATTCTTTCCGAATTTCTGCGATTTTATGTTTGACGTTTTGTTTTTATTCCCTCGTATTTATTTTTCAAGCATTTTTTACTGAATCGTGATGCTGTGAGCAGCGTTAAAATCGAGAGTAATTTGGTCCCATGCATCGTCCTTATCCTTCCAAGTGATTGCCTTGGTCTCTCTGCTCTCCACAATATGCTTGCACCTGCTCAAAATATCCAGTAGTCCGCCTGCTTTCTTATTTGTGAAACTTTGAGCCCTATCTCTCTCTCTCTCTCTCTCCTGATATTTTTCTCTGCCATCGTAATTGTCTATGTTAATTTTCTAATAAGTTGTTTAAAGAAAACTTAAAATTTTAATGTCCCCACAAAGTAACTATGAATCCGGAAATAACTAAATTAAAAAAACAAATTTTGGGCTTTTTAAAAAATAGTCTTCTACGCTATTCCAATGACTATTTTCTACAATTTTCGAAATATTTGATGTAAAATAACCGTATATAAAATCTCTTGTTTCGTCGTTATCAAAGTTCAGACATTCTTCTTATCATCCTTCTTATAAGGCGTTTCAGACTGCCTATTTTTATCACCGATCCAGACAACCAAACTTATCTTGATAATAGAAATAAAATTTCACGTTTAAAGCTCGAAGACATGCAATTATATGAACGCTTTCCGCGTTTCCTTAACGCTTAGCGCATGACCTGAACGCTTAGCGCTTATTACTTGTAACGCGATTAAATCGCATTGTTCGTCCTTGCAATTCTTTTTCTTCAGCGTAAAAAACTGTTCATAATTTCAGCTTTTACCGTTAAGATTTTTTGATCCGGAAAGTAAAAAATAAAAAATTTCAAAAACTTTGAATGTTCCACCGGGACCTTTTTTACCATGTATTTGGTGCGGAGTCCTTTCCTACCATCCTTAAAAATGCGTTTTAAAATATAAGGAAGGACCTTCTAAAAACGACTTCTATCAGAGCAGGGATTTATTCATAAATTAAAAATTTATTGATAACGTTTCGAAAATCAGCTGGTTTTCCTCATCACATCTTATATAAAAACAATTTATTTTGTGTAAACAAATTTTATCAATATGATCAGATGTAGAAAAGCCTTTTGACATATCACATTTGTCAAATGAATATTTTCATCAGATAAATTATATCTCTCGTCAGAGAAACACGTTGCAGGTTTTTTATCAAATTTAAAGGTAAAATTTATTCCTGGGGTTTACTGTGTTACCAAGTTGGTGTGGTATTGTCAAATAATTTTGTATTGAGTGAATCTTGGCATGCAGTGTTCATTCTCAATCTATTGCAATTTAAAACCCGACTTTCTTTGAGTGAAACTACCAAAATTTGGAATTTGTTTATATAAATTGTTTATAAACATTTAAGTTGTTATATTTTACTAGATATTATCAAAGATTCGTTCTACAGATCAATACATTTCCAGTGCAAACAAATTTGTTCCTTGCAAAAGCGCCACAATTCTCAATTTGTTTAAATAATTCTTTAATATAACAAATAAATGAAATAATGTTATTAAAAAAAAAATTTTCATGTGAAAAATTTCAGTTTTTCTATACTTTGAGTTGAAAAATTATTAATAAACAAATAGAGGAGACAAAAGTTCGGAGCGTCAAGTTCATTAAAATTTAATGAACTTTAATTTACACAGAAAAATTCAAAATCGGACGAAAATTGAAGGCTCTGGAAATTTTTGAATGAAAAAAGTGAATTTCCTTCCACTATATGTGCGTGCGATCGTGGGGTCGTTTCCTAGCGTTTGCGAAGTTTTTAGTATACTATACTTTAGTTTTAAAATACAAAAATACAAGGAATACAAAATTTCAAAAAACAAACAAAAATTTAACATTTTAAGCCAAATAACGTACGATATGTAAAAAAAGCCAAGAGAATAAAACTATTGGTTTTTGAATGCCCCATAAAATTGAAATAACCACTCTTTGAATTTTCTTTAAAAGTCGAAAATTCAAATTTTGACAGCATCCAAAGTATTGGAAAATCCAAAATTCAATTTGGTGGACAAAGCACAGGCTATGAATAAATAAATAGACAAAATGTTCTGTTCTAAAAAAGAGCTAGAAATTTTTCATTAATATTTTTTTAACGGGATGCGCAGTTTTTCTTTTTAATTGTGATAAATAGCGTGAAAAATTTAAAAATAATATAAAAATTTTGAAAAAATGATGCAAGTAGCAATAAAAAATTCAGAAATAATTTTTTTTATGGGATGCGCACTCTTTTATCATAAAAATTAGAAAATGAAAATACTTTTGTTTCAATACCAATGCATGTTATGAATTGTAATTACATAAGTTTATTCAAATGATAGATTTTTCAGGGAATCTGAGAATAAAAATTAGTGAAAAATAAGCAACGAATATTTAAGTAATCATAAAAAATAAAATTTGTACACTATTTTGCAATATCTGAATGAGCAATCTTAGGCCGTGGTACATAAATAAAGATAATATACATTTGACATAATAGTGTTGAACATAATGTAGAAAAGTTCATATGTTAGACGAAATGAAGTATCCTATCCACGAGACACGTAATGAGCATGTGTGTTAAAGCCAAAGGAGCTTTCACAAAAGAGAATTCACAATCACCCAATATTATTTGACGATACTTTAACCTTTAAGTTTAAAAGTTCTCTGCAAAAATGTAGGACAAATACAAAGACCGAGCGCCAGATCAAACAGTCGCGCGCCTTATGCATCTCAAACTTGCGGGCAAAGCCTGAAATTTGGAGCACAATTTTTTATTTTGAATTTTATCTTTCACGATTAAATAAAAAACTACGCCTTTAAAAAAAATTATTGATAATGTGTTGATCAATATTTCTTAAGGAAACAATAAATTACCGCAAAATAAAATTTTCGAAGTATTTTTGTGTGTGTCTAAAACCAGAACCGATCGTCAAAAAATCCTGATTAACGAACTAGATCTTCCTTTTTGGTTCCTTAGAAGATGTGCCAAAGAACAATTATCCAAAATTATCATCATCAAAATTATCCTTTATACAGAAGATAACAACGATGACAGACAGACATCATTGTAGAAACCTTTTTACCGGATTCAGGGTTTTCTGAAACGTGAATATTTAATGAACTCCGCGATATTCGGTTTTCACATAAAACCCATACCTTCTCATTATGATGAGAATGTAAATTCATAATATGAATAATATTAAAATTAATATTTTTTGTGATAAAAAAAAGGATATTTGGGAGTTACTACGGCAGTGATTAAAAATGTACAGAAGCTTCTTTTAACATATTTTTTAAAATTTGTATTACTATCTAAATAATTTAGATGTGCTGTTATAGTAGAAACTATATATCTGAACGGGATTTAATAAATTAAAAATTGTTGAAAGACTTCTTTTTGACCAGAGAAAATGTTATTTACCCTTATTGCATCTAGGCCCTTAATACTGGATATTCTCTAATAATTTCCAGAACTTGAACTGCATTCTGCAAAAATGTCAATAAATAAGAGAATGATATTGGAAATTTTATTGAAAAGCTTAACTCGATTTGGTTGGAATGTGCCTTTATGGGTTTTCATGTGGAACAGCTGCCTGTCTTTTTCCAATTATTTGAAGTCACAAAGGAGTCTCTGATCGTAGTTCCATCGCTGGTACCTACACGAGCAAGAGTACATTGTACAGAAGCGAACAAGAATACAGGAGAGTTGTTTGCGGTTGTGCTAACCGTGCGCGCAATAACGCCATGCTAGAGCTAACAGGCAGAACTGGAAAGGGACAGAGTCGAATGGGCTGAGGCTGCTGCGGTGGGTTCGCGAGGTGAAGTAGGTGAGCTAGGTGAGCTAGAAGGTCGCAGGCTCCCGTTTGTTTCGCACCGGAACAAAGGAATCTCGTATGACAAATGTCAAGCGTGCAAGCGGTCAACCGGATCTGCGAGCAAAGAGCTACGGCTGCGGAGTGCGGTCATACAAAAAACTGCCCATGAAAAATAATGATAAACCACACAAAGCTCCCTCCCTGCATAGCGTAGCATACTTTTAAAAACAACATCAATTCCCTTTCTCACCGGCACCTCTGAGCTTGTAACTTTCAGTTGCTCTCCAATTATTTTATGGTTTTCACATTCACCGAATTTCCTCTCAGATCGTTAATAATACATTCTTTTAAGGCGCTTCCTAGGGCTTGATTTTCTGCCCACGTATTACAAATGACAACTTTTTTCCTACAATTATAAATTTTTGTATGTCGTATTTTAACCATATAATTGATGGGCTAAATACAATCACTCACAGAGGGGTTTTTCGAAAAATTGTCTTATTATTATATTTTTTTTTTAATGAACTGGAAATATGATACATTTATTGCGCCTGGGCAGGAGCAAACCTTGACCGTGAGTGTACCCATAGTGAACTGAATATCGGGACCCTCGGTTCACCATGGATACACTCATGGTATCGGGTTGCTCTTTCCGAGGCGTATAAAATACATCCTATTTTCAATTGATGTAAAAAAAATACCATTGTCCAGATCCTTCAATTTTTGTCCAATATTGCATTTTACTCTCAAAATTAAAGTTGATTAAATTCTGAAGAGCTTCACGCTCCACACTTTTATCTCCTCTATTTGTTTATTAATAATTTTTTAACTCAAAGTATGGAAAACTGAAATTTTGTGCATAAGAATTTTTGACGCCTTACTAACTGACCAGGAAAACTTTATATGGTATAAAATAAATATTTATGAACTGATAGAATACGAATAATTAGTTTATTATTCCATGTATTTTTCTTAAAACAATCTTATAAACAAATTGACAAATATTCTTTTAATCGGTAAAAAAAATCATTAAAAGTGCTTCATATTAATGTAGGAATAACATTGAACTACAAAACTCATATAAAACTTTAAAAAACCATTGTTACAAACAATGTTTGTGGCAGAATTGTTAAATTTGAGATTTTTTTAAATGATATTTTCCTTGAATCGCCAGAGCGACTTCAGGTATTCCTTAAAATAATAAATATTTAATAATATTTGATCAAATCAAACCATTTAAATTTTTATAAACAAATTCAAAATTTCGGCCCTTTCGCACAGATTTTTTTTGAATTAAAGATGTTTTAAGTAGTTAGAGGAATAACTGCTAGTCACGCAAATATTAAAATGTTTAGTACAGATATTCCAGAAAATAATATCTCTTTAATAATATTGGTATTAAGTGAATATTAGCTTGCAATGTTATAATTCATTCTCAATCTATTGCTATTGAAAACCCGAATGTCCTAAAGTGAAACTTCGGATATTTGGATTTTTTTATAAACATTTAAGTTATTATATTTTACTTAAAACCTTAAATTTTCATATTTTGCATATATTTATAATTTTTTTTAAATTAAATTTATTTATTGCATATATTTCCAATTTTTCTATAAGTAGCAGTCATTCTTCATAAATCTTGAAACATTTCCAGTGCAAAAAAAAAATTCGAAACAAAAGGACTGACATTTTGAATTTGTTAATATGATTTGTTTCTAAAAACTCAGATTGCTATATTTTATCAAATATTTATAAATGTTTATTATTTTAAGGAATATCGGAAGTCGTTTTGGCGATTAAAGAAAATTATCACTTCAAAAATCTCAAATTTTAATATTTTGCCACAAGAACTGTTTATAACAATGGTTATTATAAAATTTTAAATTATTTTTGTAATTAAGTTTTATTATTACTTTAATATGAATCACTTTTAGCAACAACAAACATTTTACCGATAATAAGACTTTTTATCAATTTTTTCATAAAATTTGTGTATAAGTAATAAATAGAATAATAAAAAAATTATTTGTATTTTATGAGTCCCTAAACATTTATTTAAGACAACATTAAGTTTTTCTCATCAGTTATTGCAGCATAAAAAATTTTTGTGTACAGAATTTCAGTTTTTCCATGCCTTGAGTGAAAAAATGATTAATAAACAAATACAGGAGACGAAAATCAAAATCGGACGAAAATAAAAGACTCTGAACATTTTTGAACGAAAAAAGTGAATTTGCTCCCACTGTGCCTCCGTCCTTCCGTTCGTTTGTAAACGCGATAACTCTAGAAAAAAAACCGGATTAAATCGAGCTTTGGCACACTTTTTTTAGGTCCTAAGAGGCAGGTCGAGTTCGTTAACCGGTAAATTTAAATAAAAATTCATAAAGAGAATTTGCGAAAAATGTAGGTACAGTCGTTTCAAGATTAAAAAATTCTCTTTACTGTTATTTGTAGAACTCGGAAAGAAGAACATTTTATTCTAATGGCTTTTTTTGATTTAAAAAAAATGGTTAGAGTTATTGCATTTATAAATTTAAAAGATCATTCTAAAATCAAAATTTTTAAGCCGAACTCCCCACGATGTAAAAAAAGTCAAGAAACGAAAATCATTTTTTTTTTTAATTTCTACAAGACAATCATGGAATCTTTTTAAATTTTCACAAAAAAATTCAAATTTTGATCACACGAAAAATAATACGAAATTTTGTTTTTTGGTTGAACTATGCAATATAAGAAAAAGACTGAAATGGACAAAAGTTATGGCTCTAAAAAATATTTACAAATTTGCTTATAATCACTTCTTTACAGAACGCGTAGCTTTTTTATTCGCGAAAAATAAAATAGAATATAAAATAAGTATATTTTTGGACAAACGACACAAGTTACGAAAAAAAATGATTTCATAAAAATTTTGCAACTTAAAAATACATATATATTTTTTTCTTTTTTCCAATTAATCACTTTTAATAGGACGCGTAATTCTAGTTTTAAATATAAAAATGACATTGAAAAGAAATTAAAAATTCGTTAAAAAACCTGACAAAAGTACAAAGACAAATTTATAGACGAAACTTGTTCACCAAACAACGAAAAAAGATATAACTCTGTTATAATTTATTACATTTTTAAATAAATTTATTATAGCTGCTGAAAGATACTAAACAATTTCTTGTAAGTGTTTTTCAATAAGACTCGGTATTTTATTTTTATACATCGAAAGTGGCATGAGGTTTAAATTGAAAATTCAGATGTTATGTCAATAAGCAACGCAAAATATGGCGGATTGTTTTTGGAGGATGTTCAGCGTTTAAAAATTCCGAAAGCATTTCTTTATTCTATTTTTTGACAGAACTCCGCATTTTCAATTTATTTATCGAAAATAGTATCTTAAAGAAATTAGGATGATTTAAAGATTCCAAGAATTTAACGATACTAACTTTTTTTTGGCTTTTCAAAGAAATTCCTAAGATTTCAGAAAATATCAAAGCATTTTATAGCGGGTTTCCAAATTTCATTAATATTTCGAAGATTTTAACGGATTCTAACGGCTTTTTAGAGAACTTTCTAGGGAATAAATAAAAAGATATTTTAAGGAACTTTCAGGGATTACTATGAATTTTCGGGTTTCTCAAAGATTTTAATTTATTTAAGAGATTTTTGGGTAGGTAGCAGGAAAACCACCTCTGAAATAGTGAAATAAGTGTTTTTCAATATAGTTAATTTTATTAAATTTTTTAACCATTTTTCTTAGATCATGACTAATTGATGAATTATATATTTTTATTACCTTTTTGAATAATATAAAGCTCTTTAAAATTTTATTAGTTTTGATGAATATCATAATTTTTATGTACTTCCATATGAGTAGTTTAAAATAAAAAATATACTTATAGTGTCTCTATTGCTTGTAGTGATTTTTCCAGTATTTTAATATTCTTTGTAACTACACCGATTTAAAAATAATTAACAATAATTTTAAACATGTCAAAAGATTTCGTAAAATTTAAAAGAAGAGTGTAGGAAATTTTAAAGCAAAATGTTTGAATTTGGTAAGATTATAATAAATAGTTCAAAATGGAGTAAATGCAAGAAATATTAAGAAGAATAGAAGAGATTCAAATCGAATTTTAAACTTAAATTGTGTTAGAAGCTTAGACTTTTAAAGAATTCAAACATAAACTTTAGAAACTATAAAGGAATTTCAAAAGATTTCAGGGAGGTGAAACTATTTTTCTTAAAATTCCTGGGAAAAATTTAAAAGATTAGAAGTCAATTTTTTCACATCTTGAATTAAGGAATATCATTCTTATTAGGCCTTCTTGTGCAATTTTGTTACACAATTTTTTAAATTATATGTTGGTTTAAAAATCTACTTTCAAATTTGAGTAAGTTTAGGAAATTCCGAAATTTTGAAAGCATTAAAATATAATTAAAACTTGGAAAGATTTTTCAAGAATTTCGTAAGTTTTCATGAAACTGAAACAAATATTTTGGTTTCCTAGAAATAATTAAAATAATTTTTTATTTCGAAAAATTAATTTTTGGAGATTATTTAAAAGCATTTAAAAACATTTAGAAAGACGTCAAAAATTGTTAAAGTATCTGAAAAATTTTAAAGGCAATTTTTTTTTTAATTTTGCAAAATAAAAAAAAATCAGGAAAAATTTGAATAATGAAAGCTTAGAAGACCTGACAAGATTAGAAAAAATAATTATTTTCCTGATTAGCGTGTGAACATTTTTAAATATTTTTTATTTCGAAAAATGTGCTTTAAAATAAAATTAAAGAAGATTTTTAAACACATCAAACAATTTCTTAAAATTTCAAAAAAGAGTCTAAAAGTTTTTTGAATCAACATTTTTTAATTCGATAACATTACAAATCTTTTTTAAATGTGAATAATCGAATAAATTCATTAAATATTGCGTAGAATTGATCAGATTAAAAAAGAATTTAAACTTCAGAGGAGTTTTAGAAACGTAGGATAAACTGATTTAAAAAACTGGAAAACCTAAAAATTCTTGTAGAAGAAGAAGAAAGATGCGCCTGGAAATTGTGTACAATTATCAGTCTTTAAAATTAAAATTCGAATGATTTTTTTTAAATTACTTTCTGCGTATTTCTTCTCAAGCAGAATCCCCGCTTTTAATCGCAAGAGGTTCAATTGCTTCTAATCAGACTAAGTAATTACATCAATTTTAAAAATTCAAAAAGGATAACTTCGAATAAGTTGAATAAGATTTAAACAAAGTTTATTTTCATTACACATACAATTTGTTGAATTATTTCTAAAAATTTGGAAACATAAAAAATTGTAGTATTTAAGTAAATTTAAAATTTAAGATTTATTTATATTAAATTTTGATAAGATATAATAGATATGTATGTAAAATGAAAACATAAGAATAAAACTCGATAAACGAAGGACTTTCAAATAATGACAGATAATGAAAGAAACTCTTTGGGAAAAAATGTAAATAATTGTTTTGGAATGAATTATGACAGAAACCTGAAAAAAGATTACAAAACATTTTTTATTATTTCCTAAAATGCTTTAAAAAAACGTTAAATATTTTAATGCAAAATGTTGTAATTTTTCCATATTACTTAACTTTAGAAAAATTAAGGAACATAATTCTTTCAAATTTGAGTAAGTTTAAGAGATATTCAAAAATCTTGAAACGATTCCAAAATAATTTAAGCTTGTAAAGATTTTTAAAGGAATGATTAACATAATTTTTTAATTCAAACAATTAATTTGAAAAGATTATTTTTAAACATTTCAAAACATTGAAAAATATTTCAAATATTCTCAAAGCATCTGAAAAACTTTAAAGGCATTTTTTTTAATTTGCAGACTTGACAAAAAATCAGGAAAAATTTGAATAATTTTTAAAGATTAGAGATTGCAAGGTCTGACAAGATTAGAAAAACATATTTATTTTTCTAATAATCGTGTAAAAGTTTTAAATAATTTTTTATTTTAAAAAATGTACTTTAAAAAAAATTCAAACAAATTTTTAAACACATCAAACGATTTCCTAAAATTTAAAAGAAGAGTCTAGAAGATTTTAAAGCAAAATGCTTCAATTTGGTGAAATTAAAAAGTTAAAAAAAAGTAAATAATCAAGTGAATTCAGGAAGTATATAGTAGACTTGATGTGATTCAAAAAATGTAAACTTTAGAAGTGTTTTAGAAACGCAAGATAAACTTTAGGAACTTTAAAAGAATCTCGAAAGGTTTCAGGAGAATAAACATAGTTTCTTAAAATACTGAAACTCGAGAGATTTACCAATATCTTGAAGAATTCAAAACGCTTTATATAGATAAGAAATTTTCCTAATATTTTTTTAAATCCTATGAAATAAAAATAAAATGTCTTTAAAATCTCCTAGGATCTTTTCTGACACATCTGATGTATGCGAAAAGCTCTTTTTTTAATTTTCTTAAGAATCTTATAATAATTATTTACATATAAATTTATAAACAAACTGATAATACTTATTTTATTTTATATGAAATCTTTACAAAATCTTTAATTCCTTAAAAGTAATGAACATATTTTTAGATTATTTTTCTTTGATTCTGGCCCAGGTTCAAACATGGTACATAAAACCGTCGTGAAATTTCAAATAAAAACTGTACTCTCTATACATTAATTTTTTAAATTAAAAATAATAATACTTTTATCAATATTTCCAAAATTTATTTGAATATGATACACAATGATTTTTATTTTTAAAATTCCTGTAAATAGTTGGTGTTTTTTAAGTTTTACGATATTTGCGTACCAAGTTTGACCTTAGGGAATAGATTTCAGGAATAAAGTTATAAAAATATATCCATTTATTAGTAAAATACTATGAAGAATCGCCATTCAAATTATAGTTGAAGTTGAAGAAATAGATATTTCTCTTATCGTTTAGATAAAATTCCTTTCCACACAACATTCAAAGGGGAATTTTAGAACTTTTTTGTCCAATGATAAGTCTTTTGAATCAGGTCAAGTTAATAACTTTTTGGCCTTTTCTCTTAATATCCTTAAAATTATGATTTTAGCCTAAAATGGCATGAAAAGTGATGTATCAAAAAAAAAGATTCCAAAAAATATTTTTAACTCACTACATTTTTCTTAAAATTTTAAAAAAGCATTCAAAATCTAAAAAACTTGACTTATATAATCTTTTAAATTTCTCACATGAATTTTAAGAAAAATAACTTTATCTCCTTCAAATCTGTCACAATTCCCTTAAAGCTTTTAAAGTTTATTTTTTGAAATCTTTGAAAATCTACGTTTCTAAAAAATTTAAGTTTAAAATTAGATTTTAATCTCTTCCATTCTTCTAAATAATCCTTGAATTTACTGGATTAATTACGTATTTGAAAACTATTTAATCTTCTCAAATTGAAACATTTTGCTTTAAAATCTTCTACACTCTTCTTTTCAATTTTAGGAAATCGTTTGATGTGTTTCGAAATCTTGTGAAAAAAATTTTTTCTCAAGTACAAAATGGTGCAACAAAATTTCAAAAGCAGACTTAATAAGAATAAAATTCCTTATTTTTCCTAAAATTATATAATATGGCAAAGTTACGAAACAATTTTAAAAAATGTAATCTTTTTTTTAATTTTCTCTCGGAATTTGAGAATTCTTTCCATTCCATTTTTGGTTAAAAAATAATTTTTTAAATGAAAATTCAACTATATGTTTAACAATTGAACTATTCTATTGTAAATTCGATTGTGTGTGATTTTTTGTTGTTGTTTAAAACAGTTTTTAGATGAAAATTCATTTCCTCCATCGAAAATCAAACTATTTTAAAATTAAAATTTTTTAATATAACTATTTTGATTGATAATTTAACTGTTTGTTTGAAAATTCGATTTTTTTATTGTTGAAAAAACCTTTTCTTATACTAAAAATTTAACTGTATCATTCTTGGTTGAATTTGTTTTGGTAGTTAATTGACCTTTCTCAGTCAAAAATTCTTATTTTTTGGTAGAAAATTATTCTTCTTGTTTAAAAATTCATCTATTTTAATCAAGATTTCATGTCTTTGGATGAAAACGCAGTTTTTAGTGAAAATTCTTTTATTTTGGTATAAAATGGCTGAAAGTTCATCTATTTTTTTGGAAATTAAACTATTTTTTTGGAAATAAAACTATTTTTCTGAAAAATTGTTGGTTGTAAATTGATTTTTTAAACTGATAATTTCACCGCTTTTCGTTGAATATTTATCTATTTTGTTAACAAAGATTTCTGTTGTTTTAAAATTGATTTTAAAAAATTTTGAATTTCTGTTTTCGGTAGAAAGTTATTGGTTTGAGAATTAAATTCTTTGTTTACAATTTAAATTTTTTGATTGGAGATTTAGATATTTTTTTGAAACTGATTTTTTGGGCTTGATAATTATTTTTCAACTGAAAATTTATCTATTCAATTTTTCGTTAAAACATTATAATTTTCGTTGAAAATTAATTTCTTTCGTTGAAAATTCCATTTTTTGTCTGAAAATTTAACTGTCCATTTTTGATCTAATACGTTTTTTGAGTTTAAAATTCGTTTCTACAGATGAAAATTGAACAATTTTGTTGATACTTCTTTTTTTGAGAAATTTTCTTTTTAATTATAAATTTGTCTTCTTTGTTAGCTTTGTTGGTTTATTTCTTTTGTTGATGATACGCATTTATTTGGGTTTAAAAATTATGTTTTTCAACTGCAAACTTCAGTATAAACTACAATGTTTAAGTTGAAAAATGTATTTTTAAAAAAGTAATTTTTTAGGTTGAAAATTCATCTATTCTGTCGAAAATTTGTTTTTTATTTGTTAAAAATCAATTGTTTACTAAAAATATGACTAAGGCATGCATCACTAAATTTGAAACATTTTAAACCTATTTACATAATGTCTATTATATTTGCCTCTTCGCAATAAGCCTAATGGTTATAAGGTGACTCGGGATTTCAAAGCCTGAATAAATTTGAGGACACCTAGATCGTCATTCGTGAGAGCTCGGGATCCTGCTTGTTCATTTTTGGCTTTACACAAGGCTGTTCTTCGCAGCATTTAACACGGAAGAGCTCGGGTTCTTGCTCGTGCATTTTCGGCTTTATACGAGGCTGGGATTCGCAGCATTTAACAGAGTCGACTCACCGACACGCTACGTTTGAATGTGTCGCTCACTGATGGGAGAGTGGTGGGGGCCGAAAAATCCGACGTTCTGGAGACACTAGTGTGCCAACTGTAAAGGCCACCACCTAGCTAATTATTCTGGGTGCTCAACGTACAAGCAACACTTGGAAAAAATTGAAAAACTAAAAGCTCAAGGACAACAATCTACACGAGAAAGAACTGAAATTAAACGCCAGTTCGATGCTACCCAAAGAGAAGAGTTTCCACGGTTGCCGAAAGCGAAACCCCAAGCAGAACCACGAGAACCTACATGTCTAGCCAAGAACTCTTCACGAGGACTACAGGCAGAGGATCAAAGAGATGGAGCAGCACAAATCGAAGGTATATTAGGAATCTTCCAAGAGATAAATATGTAGATACTGCGATCTAGGTAAACTATTTAAATTAGCACTAAAACTTAAAGATACAATTATTAAATGTATAAATAACCTAGAACTGTTATTATAACAGTAAAAGGGAAATGTTATTTTTAACTTTATCGAAACAAAACTAATACACTTAGCCTATCCAGATGACTTCACCTTGTACCTACATAACCTAAAAGCATGGCCAAGCATAGTAGATCTTACCCTTTTTAAAAGCATATCAGAACCTAAAACCATTGTTGCGCTTGACGAAACTAATTCTGATAATAAACCTGTTTTTATGCCAATTAACGAGCAGAAAATTTAAAAAATAAATAATAAACCCATTATAATCTTGGATTATAAAAACGCTGATTGAAAAAACTTTAAAAAGTATATCAATGAAAAACTATTAATTAACTCATTGCAAAAACCTACTGGTTCTATTGAAAGCTGCCTAATGCAATTAATTCAAAAATCAATTAAACTTAGCATAGCAATGATATAAACGATAATTATAAAAGTATCTTAGAGTATGATTATAATTTAAATGATATTAAACTTGCTACCTCTAAAGAAGTTGAAACATTAATTAATAAAACAAAACCTAAAAAAGCTCCGGGCTTTGATGGAATCCAAAATATATTGTATTAAAATATCTTCATAGAAAAACAATTGTTCAAATTACGCACATTATTAATGCATGTCTGAAGCAGGGCTACTTTCCTAAGGCTTGGGAGAAAGCAAAAATTTTACCCATTCATGAATCAGGTAAAGTCAAAAAACTACCTCAGAGTTATAGACCAATTAGCCTCCTCCCTAGCCTTAGTAAAATATTTGAAGCTATAATATTAAATAGGTTACGAATACACGAAAATAAGAAAAAACAAATAATACCGGAACAATTCGGATTCCGTAAAGGTCACTCCACAGTCCAACAGCTAGCTCGCCTCACAGACTTTATAAGCGCAACCAGTTATCAAATACCGTCATACCTTGTTAAAGTAATAAATAATGTTCTTAGATTAAGAGCCTTTCAAGTACAAATAAACGACGAGATTTCGCATGAAAGACCTGTAGCGGCAGGAGTTCCCCAAGGATCTGTCCTGGGACCTGTGTTATTTTTATATTGTTTGAATGACATTCCAAAGACTGAAAATGTACAAATCGCGCTATTTGCTGAGGACACTGCAATTTATACGTCATCTAGGCGTAAGAGAATAGCAATAAGTAGATTACAGAAATACATTACAGTGTTTGAGAAATACTTCCTTCGATTGAAGATCAAAGTTAATACGTCCAAGACTGATTTTGTGTTATTCTCGCACAGCGATAGTGATAAAAAAATTTCAGAACTTAAAATGTATAATGATACACTAGTACCTAATAAAGTAGCAAAATACCTAGGGGTTATGCTAGATACTAAGTTATCTTACACAAAACACATTAAAATGACGAGAGCAAGAGGGTTCATGACTGTAAACCTGTTATACTCAATGTTACATCCAAAAAGTAAAATGAGTGTCCAAAATAAATTAACCACGTATAAAATAATTGTTATGCCAATCATGCTATTTGCTGCTCCCATCTGGGGCAATACTTGTAAAACAAATATCATGAAACTCCAAACGATTCAAAATAAATGTCTTAGAATGGCCCTCAATGCGGAACCTGGAACCAGAACAAGACTATTACATAATAAACTCAATATTTCTGTGATTGATAAACAAATATTCAAATTAACGAAAGATTTCTTTGATAATCAATTATCGAAACTTGCAATATTACAAAATACTGGCAGGTTATGCTATCAAGACGCACCTTTTAGAATTAAATATAAACTATTGTAACACCTGTGCTAGCAGCACTAGAAAATTAGTCAGTAAGATTGTATATAGGGTAAATAATCTAAATAGCTGCTTTATTTAATAGAGATATTCAACAGGTTTTAGTGTAATTTTTCCTAAACTCAAAAATTATAATTTATTTTACGAAATAGCTAAAGGAAATCAATAACGCCAACACATTAAAAATACTTATCGACATATAAGGAATATATTTTAACTAGCGGTTTTTAGGCCACTGTTATCTATGTGAGCGAATAATACTTGCTCAATTATTTTTATAGAAGATGGGGTTTCGTACGGAGAAAGAATAAGCTTTCTGATATCTCATATCATTTTGTCTATACAGAGAACGACTAACTAACCTGAATACATATAAAATCTAAGCCCTGAGCTATTAATATTCGCATCGAAATCCTAATTTATCGATCGATAAACTCGCAGTCGTATAAATTCATATTTTTGTGATTTTTCCATTTACTTTTATTTCAAATATTCGCTCGTACAAAATCGCTAGTACAGAATAGAATCAACGCCTAAACTGGCCGCACTTATTTTCTATTTTTCTTTCTATTAGAACTCGCAAATCGTTCGATCGGATCTATATTCGAAAATCGATGTATTTAAATGATGCAATTTGCCTTTAAGGTTCAACAACCTGTATCCTATTCGGAGTTTCTCGCTTTTACCCAAGCTTAAATCTTTGGCACTTTAGCCTTCACGCATAACACTCAAAAGGTGTGAAAATATAATGATAATTAGGGGTTTCGCTGACGCCCTGCGCTTTGTCGCACGCTTCGCAATAAAAGTCGCCTGGGTGGAATACGCTCTTCTCACCACAGGTGCTCACCTACCTGTGTCGCAAGGGACAGGATTAGAGATTAAGGCAGAAATAAGTAACACTTTAAAATCTGGATATTTCCAGTTTTAATAATAGTTCTCTTCTCGAGGGACAAACTTTTATTATAGGGCTCTTTCCCAGATTCTAACATAGAAAAATATTTTCTCACTTACTTTCGAATTTAGCTGCTTTCTTAGCCAGTTTGCGAAGAGGTATACTCTCGTCTTCCCATAAGAAGCTAAGGTTTCAAATGTCAGTAGATTATTTCAAATACTAACTATCTCAACCAGGGTTAACAGGTATACTGTGCCCTGCTCTTCAGTTAAATAAGTGAAATTTTAGACTTCGAGAATATTTTTCTTTTAAGAGGGCACTTAAAGCCAAACACAAATTTTATCTTTAAATATCGACGCTTTTTCGTCTTAGCAAATTTTTAAGAGAGTTCTCGATGCCGACGAAAATAGTTAGAGTCTAAAAGGACAGTTGAAATAATGCGTATTTTATACAGACGGAATACTTGGAGAAAGAATCTCTTGGGACCGGATTTACACGGTATACGTACTTCCGCTCCAGGGATCTCTCTTGAACGAAGCCTTGTTGACTTAGGTTTTTCAGGCCTAAGAACTCAAGAAATCTTCCAAGTTTCTCTTGAGGATAGCTAGTCCTCAAGAGAAAACCGTTGCGTAACCCACGCAACCCCCCAACTGCCGAATCTGTGCCGAGTTGCTCTATTTATGGGCCAATCACCATCCGAGGGGCCTCGCTGCTCCACTAGAATGTTTTAGTGGGAGGCTGCGAGTTTGCGCTCTTTCATTGCCCTGCTATGATGCAATGCTTTGCCTGTCCCTTCGACATGGTATATAGGGTTGCCTATGTAGAGGCTTATCTGATGTAACCCGCGGGTTACAATATATCGTTGTTATAAGATAGGAGTCCTAAACAATATTTTATGTACCATTAACTGAATGTATAATGATTTATGAACAAGAAAGAGATTTTGAATTGAATTGAAATTGAAAACGTTATTTGGGGGGCTGCTGGCGTACGTGGGTGATCCAGGTTCATATTGAGCGCAAGACTAGCAGTTGTACTTATGGACTCGTGGTTATACCATACAGCTCTGATGCGAGTGTAGTAAAATCGAGGCTACAGTTAGTTAAATTGCTAACCCATGAGTGGAATCTCCTCCAGCTAACATTTAACCTCTCAAAGTGCAGAAGAGATCGTATTGAGAACGGACGAGGAGTGGTACTCTGACAAAGAAGTTAAAACATTTTATATTATAAGACCAAAGAGTCGAAATAAATAACATATGTGTTTTAATGGCAGAGTAGGATTTATATCGAAATTTTGAATTGTATCAAGACAATATTTTCTTGGATAAATAAATCCATTTTTCTGTTTAAAATTTAACACTATACAGTCTCTTTATTTCTCCTCCAGAGTTACTTTTGAATTAAAAATATTGTACAGATAGTAAAACCTTTCAACCTAAAATATCTTAATAAAAGCAGCCTGTGTTTAAATTTGAGCGAGACAAAATTTCTGTTTTAAATTTACAGTTTTCCATCGTACTAAATGAAATGTTGCAGATAATCCTAGTTAAATTGAAATTGTTTAATCTAATTCTATCTTCTTGAATAATCTATAAGTACCTTAAAGATATATTCATTATGTTTTAATATAAATAAAAAATTACATTATAATTATGCTGTCATATTATGTCACGCGGCAAGTCCCATTTGTTTAGTTACATGTTTTTTAAAAAAATCATATTCTATATTCAAGGAAATGAAAGTGTTTTTATATTTTTTAACTTATTTTTTATGAGTAAAATAAAATCTACCTCTATCTAAAAATTATTATTAAAAATGCATCCTTTTGCTGTATAACTTTTGTTTTTTGTACCTTGTGTCATTTTTCAACAAAAATTATTTTTAATGTTATTTTATACGGCCAAAGCAAAAACAACGCACCCTATTAAAAAATTATTGTGAACAAATTGTTAATTCTTTTCTGGACACGCAACTTTCGTCCATTTTTTTCGTTGCTTGTGTCGTTTGTCCTACGATTTAATTTAATTTTTTGTTTTTCCTATCTTGCCCAGTTTGACGGCAAAATAGAATTTTTGATTATTATTTATGTTATCAAAATTTGAATTTTTGATTTTCAACGAAAAATCAAATGCTGTTATGATATACTTGCAGGGCTCTAAAAAAGCAACATTATTTTATTTCTGCATTTTTTCATATCTTGCGTTGTTCGCTAAAAACTTTCATTTTTGTTTCATTTTTTGTATTTTGAAAATGCTATAACTCGGTTCATTTTCTTTTTATTACTACAAACAGCCGCACTTGCAATGTTAAAGTCATTAAATTTTTGAAAATGCTATAAATTTTAGAATTTTTATCCAAATGAGCTGGTTTAAGAAGTTGTCGTTCAGTTTTCGATACTAAAAGGTTCTGAAAGATTAGAAGGTCTCAAAATGTGCGCATTTGAAACAAAAACATGGGAGGAAGGTCAAATTTTCCACAAATCTAATACCTTCTCTGATGAGAATGTAAAAATGACATTTATATCGAATTTACTGGAATTTTTTCGCTATAATTAGATGAATTTCTGCCAATCATATACACTGTTCCACAATCATAGAAAACTTTAGACAAAATCTATAGAAAAACGCATCCTATCAATTTGCTGACGTCATTCTTTAAAAATATTTATACTTTCAAATTTAAAACTGGAGTTATAATTATTAACGTAAGTATATAATTTAAGTATTTAAGTGAGTATATAATACGGCAGATTTAATTCTATTAGGTGGAACAAATATTCTGTAAGCTCGACTCTAAAGCAAGCATCTCATCAAGTATCCTGGGACTGAGCCAAGAAATCGAATAGAATGAGTAACGATCACCTCATTATGATTTCCTACCTTCGACGAATCGACAAACATTGACTCGGAGTTTGAGGCTAACGAAGTAGATTTTAATAGAGGTTGAACCAAATTGATGAATCGCAATGAAAGGTGGGTCATGAGAAAAGTCGTTGCAGAATTTTCTAAAATTTGCAATTCCCCGTTTCAATTACGGTGGTCAAGAGATCCCCAGAAGTGCGAAAAATTAGACTTGGACACATCAGAACAGACAGAAAACAAATTAAACAACATTTTTTCAAAGATTACGAAAGATTTAAAAGATTTTAATAATTTTAGAAATATTACCTTATATTTCAAAAATGTTTCCAATATTTAGCAAAGATTTTTGAAGGATTCACAATGATGTCACAAAGATTTCAAAGATTTTACAAAAGACTTAAATCATTTCTCAAAGAGTTCAATAATTTCACAAATATTATGGAATATTTTTAAATTATTCCAAATATTTCGCAAGGGTTTTAAAGAATTTTTTTTTAAGAAACATAGACTCAAAAAAGATTTTTAAAAACTTTCAATCATTTTTCAAATGTTTTAAAGATTTCCTATAGATTTCAAAGATTACACAAAGGCGCCCATTATTTCACAAAGATTTAAGTTATATTTCAAAGATTGGTTAAAGATTTAAATTATTTCTTCATTATTTCAACATTTTCAGAAATATTACCAAACATTTATTAAATATTGTCATATATATTTAAAAATTATATATTATTATATTACAAATGTGCACAATGATTTAAACTGTTTCCTATAGAATCCAATAATTTCCAAAATTTACAAGATATTCAAAAAAATATATCAAATGTTTCCAAAGATCTCAAAAAGATTTCGCAAAAAGTTCTAGTAGATTTCAAAGATTGCATAAATATTTCAATGATTTTATACAAATTTTAATAATATTACAAAACTACTAAATATATTTTTTAAATATTTCAAATACTTTCACGGTCTTTAAAGATTTAAAAAATATTTCGAAAAGATTTTGGACCTATTAAACGGAGTTCCCAAGATTTTTGATAATTTCAAAAATAATTTAAATATTTCCAAACATTTCAGAAATATATAAATAATTTTTCAAAGATTTCACAAGCATTTTAAATATTTCGGAAAGATTCCGGATGCATTTTAAAGATTTCGCAGTTTTAAATGATTTGCCAACAATTTCAAAAATGTTACTAAAAATATATTTTTAAGATATTTAAATTATTTCCAAATATTTTCAAAATATTACAATGACTTTTGAAAGATTTTACAAAGAATTGAAATATTTCACAAAGATTAAAAATATTTCGCAAATATTTAGAATAGATTTATAAGATGTCACAAAGGTGTCAATGATTTCTCAAAGATTTCGATAATTTCACAGATATTACAAAATATATTGATAGGGTCTGTTAAATTATTTCCCAAAGATTTCGATAATTTCGAAAATATTACCAAATACATTTAAAAAATATTTTAAATATTTCTAATGATTCCAGAAACATTGCAATATTTTTACAAAGATTGGCAAAGCGTTTTAAAGAATTACCAAAAATATCATAATGATTTCACAAGAGTTGAAGAAATGTTTTACAAAGATTTGATAAAAATTTTAATAATTTCCCAAATTGCTTAAAATATTTCAGATATATTTTAAAGATTGCACAAAAAAGCACATTATTCCATAAAGATTTAAAACATATTTCGAAGGTTGAAGAAAGACTTTAATAATTTCCTAATAATTTCTTAACGATTTTACAGATTTGGGATAGATTTAAAAGTCTCCACAAAGACTACAATGATCTAACAAAGGTATTAAAGTTTAATATTATTACTAAAAATTTCAAAAATATTCCGAAAGATTCCAAAAAAATTCCATAACTTTTTTATGATTTTATAAAAATTTAAAATATTTTACGAAGATTTCTGATGTACAATAATTTCAATAATATCCAAACTATTCCAATAATTTCACAAATATTACCAAATACTTAAAAAATAGATGAAATATTGTCAAAGATTTCGCAAAAATTTTTCGTAGATTTCAAAAAGGACATAAAGATTTCAATGAGTTCTCAACAATTTAAAAAATTTCACCAAATAATATTATAAATATTTCCAAACATTTCAGAAAAATTTCAATAATTGTTGAAAGAGTTTGCAAAGATTTTGGACAGATTTCAAAATTTTCCCCAAGGTTCCAACGCTTTCTCAAAGATATCATTAATTTTAAAAATATTACGAAATATATTTTTAAAATATTTCACTAAGATTTAAAATATTTTACAAAGATTACACAAAGCTTTCAATAATTTGCCTAAAATTTCAAAAATTCCACAGATATTATGAAATATATTTTTTAATATTTTTAAATTTAGAAAGATTTCAAAATGATTTTAATGTTTTTGCAAAGGTTTAAAAAAGATTTGAAATATTTTGCAAATATTTCTTAAGATTTCTAAGACTTTAGAAGGGCTTTCGATAGATAAGATTTCAATAATTTAAAAATCTTCTCAAGTATATTTCAAAAACATTTAAATATTTCCAAGATTTCAGAAATATATCAATGATTTTTAAAGAATTTACAAAGGTTTGAAATATTCCACCAAGCTTTCGGATATATTTAAAATATTTCAGAGAGGTTCTACTCATTTCCAAAAAATTTCAATAATTTCACTATCACTACATATATTAAAAATATATTTTAAATATTTCGGAAGGATTTCAATGATTTTTTGAAGATTTAAAATAATTCACAGAGATTTAAAGTATTTTGCAAAGACGATGAATAGATTTAAAAGATTTCACAGAGGTTTCAGTGGTTTTAGCCTTCCATTTCCATAATTTCACGCAAATCACCAAATAGATTTAAAAAGTACTTCAAATAATTACGAAGATTCCAGAAAAATTTGAATGATTTTTCAAAGTTTTCGCAAAGATTTGAAATATTTGGAAAAAATTTTGCATACATTTTAAAGACTTCACAATACCTTGAATGATTTTCTAAGGATTTTTAAAAATTTAACCAATTTTATCCAATTTAGTAAAAACATTTCACGCAGATTTTGCAAGGATTTGAAATATTTAATAAATGTTTCGAATTTAAAAAAACTTCAATGATTTGTCAACGTTTCTCGACAATTTCATGAAAAAATATATATTTATTATAAAATAAATTCGGAATATTTTAGAAAGATTTCAATGATTTTTAAAACACTTTACAAAAATTTGAAATAATAATATGCAAATATTTGACATATGTCGCAAAGAATTAGAATAGATTGAAAAGATTTCACAAAGGATTGAATGGTTGCCCAAAGATATCAATAATTTTATAGACATTACCAAATATATTGAAAAAATATTTCAAATATTTATGAAGATTTAAGAATTATTTTAATGATTTTCCAAAGGTTTCGCAAAGATTTAAAATATTGAGCAAAAATTTCGGATATATTTCAAAGACATCACAAAAGCTTCAATGATTCCCTAAAGATATTTATACTTGAATAAATTTTACCCAATATATTTGAAAGACTTTACAAATATTTGAAAGATTTCGCAAAGATTTAAAATATTTTACAAAGACTTCTGACAGATTTAGAAGATTTCACAAGATTTCAATAATTTCTCAAAGATTTGAATAATTATAGAAATATATTTAAATATATTTTTTTAATATTTTAGAAAAATCTGAATGATTTTGCAAAGATTTGACAATGATTTATAATATTTAACATATTTTTAAAATTTCGCAAAGATTTCGAATAGATTTCAAAGACTTCAAAAAAACTTCAATAATTTCCCAAAGATTTTTATAATTTCACAAAAGTTACCCAATATATTTTTAAGATTTCAAACAGATTTGAATGATTTTTGAAAGATTTCGCAAATATTTGAAATATTTCACAAAGATTTCGGACGGATCTAAAAGATTTCACAAGGTTTCAATGATTTCATTAAAATTTCAATATTTTTTAAAGTTTTACCAAATATATTTTAAATATATTTCAAATAATTTTAAAGATTTGTTATATTAGGTAAAGTTTACGGATATATTGAAAATTACCCAATAGTTCAAAACATTTTTGAAAAATTTGTTTGAAAAATTTCAATGATTTCCGAAAGATTTCATAAATATTTTTGATGGATTTAAAACATTCCTGAAATACTTCTAAAATGTCCCTAAAATTTCAGATAGATTTCAAGGATTGAACAAAGAAAGAGTTTAAAGATTTCAAGTATTGATCCTAGCTAAGCTTAGGACTGGGTTCAAGAATTTCAATGATGCTTCGTTTCTGAATGACTCCTGTAATAGAGTATTAGTTATAGAATAATGATAAATAATAATTATATGAATTTTCCTATTATTTCTTAGCCGCAAATATATGTAGGCAAACAAAATAAGAATGTCTACCTTGGAAAAATTAAAACAATCCAATGAATTTAATAATTTGATTTCAGATGGGGGCAAATCAATACTTTACCCCTCCCTGTGACCCATAAGCGAACACCAACTCTGATTTTTTTCTTTCATTTTTTTTCTTTCCGCCTCTACTTGCTCTATCTCTTGACTTTAACTTTGATAATAAATTTTCATATAAAAATTCGATAAATTCTGGAATTTGTTCCGCTACTGGGTGTGTTCTGTTCCTCTGTAGAAAACGCTTGCGAATATTTTTTCTCTTTTTTGTATCGAGCTAGATTTTCACAAGAAAATATTCTGTTCCTCTTCATATCTGTATACAATTTTATAAACTCCAGGTTGTGCAGACTATTCGCCGATGTGTATTGGCAGTCTTTATTGTAGACAGTTATTACGCCTATCTAAGCGAGTCGCAAAAACACGAATGCTACAACAGAGAGCTAATTTTCATATACAGTGCTCTGCTCCACTATCGAATAGAGCCAAAAAGCCACTCGCCTAAATTACCACTCCCTGCCCAGTCCATTTCCACCTTCTCGCTTCCGTTTCTTTATAAAATTCAGAAGTACCTCCACTAAACTCCAAGATAGTGAATTTCGTTCTCAGTTTTTTTTTATTTTATGGGAATAATGTTCTTAAGAGTTGAAATTAAACTACATCCATCTGTTCAATCAGTCTACCTCCATTATGTTGAAATAATCACCCAGTGGGCACAAAGTGTGGCGACGTCTTTACGACATCGTTACGACATCTTTACGATAACTTTACGACATCCTATGTCCATGTCGTTAAGGTGTCATGATCTGACCATGTCTTTACGACATCGTAAAGACAGCGAAATGACATAGACATAGGATGTCGTAAAGTTGTCGTAAGGATGTCGTAACGATGTCGTGAAAACGTCACCAAATTTGGTGCCCACTGGGCATCTTATTCAGCAATTTCAGAAGAGTTCTCTTTCATAAAGACGTTCACCTGATTTTCTTCAATTTACAAAAAGAATAAAAGAAAATGGGTTAAATTGTCTAGTACCTTTTTTCTTCCTAGAGGCGAAAGCTGAAAATGTTGCAGAGTATGATCTATAACTTTTAAGATCGATATTTGTGTCCACATCATTACAACTGAATCCTACTTCTTTTTCATTATTGATGTAAGGTTTGCGACCAGGGAAATTAATTTAGAATTGTAGATGTTAGTTTGGTCATTTTACTGGTTTAAACCAATATTATTAAAATATTGATTAATCTTAATATTATGAAAAAATGCTCTCTAGCTCGGCTGGAATATAAGCCTAGGTCCTTCATATCTGAAAATTGATCAATATTTTAGCAACATTCATAAGGAACAGTAGACTGACAAAATTAGCATCAACAGTTATCAATCCTACTTTCCCGATAAGAATTAATTCCTGGATCTAATAGTTTGGTTTCTGAGAAAGTCCCACATTAAATATTTTTAATGAGAAAGTTTACTCAGGGGTCTCTGTTAACATATCAACAATTCTAGGACAGATTAAATGCCCAACCATGTTCTTTTTTATTAAAAATAGTTCCAAAAGTTAAATTTGCGTCGAGAGCCCAGTGGGCACAAAGTTTGGCGACGTCTTTACGACATCGTGACGACATCGTGACGACATCTTTACGACATCTTTACGACATATTTAAGACATCTTTACGAAATCCTATGTCCATGTCGTTAAGGTGTCTTTACAATATCGTAAATAAGTCGTATGATCTGACGATGTCTTTGCGATATCGCAAAGACACCGAAACGACATGGACATAGGATGTCGTAATGATGTCGTGAAGATATCGTAACGATGTCGTAAAGATATCGTGGCGTTCTATAGTACCATCCTTAGATAGCTTGTAGCTATAGTTTCAGCCCGATCGCCATGTTAGTTTAGGTTTCAGAGCACACTGAACAAGACGCCTCT
>NC_046658.1:171587024-171605252 GCF_010883055.1 Belonocnema kinseyi | reverse complement strand
ATATTTTGCACCAACATTTGCATATGGAAAAGCTCTGCGCAAGATGGGTGCCGCGTTTGCTAACAGTGGACCAAAAATTGATTCGAAAAAACATTTCTACCAACAATTTGACGTTGTATAAGCGTAATCCAAGCGAATTTGCGGACAATGAAGAAGTAATCGAAGCTGTAAACGGGTATTTTGAGGAGCTTGACGAATCATTCTATAGAGATGGCATTACTAGACTAGAACACCGCTATGAGAAATGTATCAGCCTTGGAGGAGATTATGTTGAGAAATAAAAAAAAAAATTCTTAAAAACGTTGTTTTTCTTGGTCAGGCCGGAAACTTATCAATCCACCCTCGTAAGCTTTGCTGAAGTCGAAAATGTTGACTTAAGCAGGTCTCAGTTTTAAGACGGATCCAGACTTTAATTAATGTCTTGCAGACAAGTTTCTATGTCTTGGCGGCATACATTTATCTCCTAAGTCCAATTTTAATGACATTAGGACGAGGGGTTTATTACTTTGAGTGTATACCTGTCCTACAAATTATCCAAATTTCAATTTAAAAATATCTACAACTTCCCGGAAATATATGAAAATTTTCTGTCATTTACGGTAATTTTACAGGTAAATATGGTAACGCACCATAAAGTACCCAAAATTTAATTTAAACATTTGTATAAATTTCCGGAATTTTTGGCTCAAATAAATTTATATAATTTTGTTATCATATATCTGTTGCTAATAATAAATGAATAATTGTTTTTAACAAAGCTTGCCACCACCACTTATGAATACTTTTTGTTAATTTTATGATACTTTTTTGGCAAAAAAGTGATTGTCGTTGATTGAAAATATGTTAAAAATGTAAAAGTATTCAAAAGTGGTTATGAGAAGATTTTGTTATAAAAAATGATTAAAAAATTATTTCTTTATTTGTTCGAAAAAATATATATCACATTTTTCATTTATTAAAACTAATTTTTTTCCAGATAAGTACTTAAAAAGTACTCAACGGTGATTACGTCAAACTTTTGTTTTAAAGCATCATTTACAAAAATATTTTTTGATTGACAAATATAAATATTATAGATTTTAATCAATTATAATCACTTCTTTGCCAAAAAGGGTATTAGAAAATGCCTAACAAATAATCAGAAGTGGTAATGGCATGATTTTTTTATGAACAGATACAAATTTTGCGATAAAAATCCATTTCTATCTCTATAAGTCCGAATGATTTGGTGAATAATCTAATAAATGAATTTACAACGAAATTGGAGAGAATTCTTTGTGAATTGGTAATTTTGATTACACAGTATTTTTCTTTTTAAAATAAAGTTAATTTTGTGATCGAAAACTTTTTGCGGAAGTAATGCCATATAATTTGAAATGAAAACGGATTTTGACAGAATTTAAACTACTTTAGAATAATGCAAAATCACTTGGAGTGAATTCTAAATGAAAGCGGAATCACGTATAATTACAACAGATTTAGACAGAATAAAAAGTCTATTTAGAATAATGAAAAATAATTTGAAAAATAATTTTTTAGAACAATAAAAAATCATTTGGAATCAATTCCGAATAAAAATGGAATTCTGCGAAACAAGAATTAATTGAGACGAAATGGTAACTTTGTTTGGAAAAATGTAAAGTAATTTTTTAATGAATTCGAAATGACAACAGAATAAAGATAACAAATGCAGACTAAACTATGTACATTAGAGATTTAAGATTAATTACAAATTTTAAGTGATTCGAAATTGCTAAATGCTTCAAAAGCATAAAAACATTTTCTTAGAATATATAGGAAAATTTAAATTTATTTATAATGCTGGTAAATTAGTTGATGAAAGGATTTTAAAGGGTTTCCAAAATTGTAAGAAAAAGAACCTACAATATTTTAGGGACATCCCAGTGGGCAGAAAATTTGGCGACGTCTTTACGACATCGTTACGACATCTTAACGACATCTTTAGGACATCTTTATGATATTTCATGTCCATGTCGTTAAGGTGTCTTTACGACATCGTAAATAAGTCGTATAATCTAACGATACCTTGACGATATCGCAAAGACACCGAAACGACATGGACATAGGATGTCGTAAAGATGTCGTAACAATGTCGTAAAGAAGTCGCCAAAATTTTGTGCCCACTGGGATACTTTAAAATTTGCAGGATTTTCTGAAAATGGCAGAAAAAATTCTATTAATTTTAAAAGACACTTATCGATTTTTTCCTACAATTTTTAGAATATCCTAGAAATCAAAAAAAGTTTCTTTAAAATATTTCAGATTCTCTTCTGACAATTTTTAAAAAATTTAACAATTCATAAAAAGCTTCTACATTTTTTATTTAAAATAAGCCAAAAGCAATATGTTGTTTTAATTTCACCTATGGCTATATGCACCGAAATTTTGGTATAAATAGCCGAATTTTCTCGATACACACACTTCGTTTGAATGATTTAAAATTATTTCATACTCTTTTTAGAAATAATAAGTGTTCATTTGTTACTTTTACCTGCTTCAAAATTCAACAATTTGACTTACAAAATAAAGCGTTTTTCAAATAAATTAATAAATTAATTGTTTACATTTTAATATTTCGTTTCAATTTACTCGTTGAACTAAACTATAATATGTTGCTAAAATATTAAATGGCTATTTTTTCTGAATTCAAAATTTAAAATTGAATGGGTTAAAAACTGAATATTTTAGACTAAAACAATATTTTGAATTCAATAAAACCCCTTGATTTTAAATATATTATTTTGAAGCTATTTTTATGTTTAAAATAGTTTATAAAGTTTCAAGCCGGCGAATTAAAACAGTTGGAAATTTAACGTTAAAATCTGGGAATTCTTAAATTTTGAACGAATTTAGAATCGTTTTCTCAAATTAATTATTGTTCACTTTTTAATACTCAAGTACCCATTTTAAAAATAATTGATTAATGTTTCAGGTTGATAAAATAAAATTATTTTTCAACAATTTTCAACTTCGAAAGCTTTTAATTTTCAGTTGTTTATGTCTTTAAGACTGCATTTTGAAATTCTTGAAATAAAAAATGTACACTTAAAAATAAGAATCGAAAATCTAAAATTTTTGAAGTAGAAGATTTTAGAATTACGCACTGTAAACTGAATGATATAATTAAAGAAAGGTAGTAATTCAACTATTTTAAGAAACTGTTAAAATCAAACTTGGAAAGATTGTCACGAAAATGCATTCAAAATTATTCCGCATCATTCTCAAAAATTTATATAGATCAGTATGCATATGTTATATTTTTGGACAATTTTGCTGTCATTCTGAATTCATTAAAATAAATATTTCGCATTATTCTAAACAAAGTTTTGATACCGGATGAATTTGTTCTGATTCCAAATGATCATATTTTCAGTCTTGCTTTAATTCCAAGAAAAGTTTTCATTACGTCTGAATCTGATTTGATTCCTTGATCATTTTTCTCGAATTACAAATTCATTACAAAATTATTTCTCATTATTTGAATACCGAATTTGATACCGAATTTATTTATTATTTATTCCAAGTGTTTTCGCATTTTCCTAAAAAAATTTACATTTCTCCTAAATTTCTTCTCATTGTTAATGATTTTGTTCCTTTTCAAAATTCATTCCAAATAAATCCGCATTAATCAAAAAGCCTCAAATGAATCAAATTCTTTTCTACACATAATATGCAGGATTTTCTAAAAATTAGAGGAAAATTATATAAATTTCAAAAGATATTTGGAAGTTTTTCAAACATTTCAAAATAATTTAAAATTCAAAATATTTAGAACAACTTCTAGATTTCTCAATGATTTTGAAATAAAATGTTGAAGTTTTTCGAGGATGTTTTAAATATTTTAAATGAAAATAATTTAACTTATAATTTAAAAAGAGTTCAGTTAAAAAAATTATTTTTTAATTTTTAATGTTTCTAGCTTAAAATTGCTAAAAATAATATAATTCTTAACATTTAAAAGTTCACAGATAGATTTTTCTTATTTAGAAGAGTGCAAATTATTATAGCGTGGATTTATATTTTTGGTGCTGCATTTAAGTCCTTGAACTCTATAATTGACAAAAGCTATAAATTCTAAATTTTGATGTTCATCTGCATTTCATTAAAAAATTTCTATTGAAAAGTGTTTGTACTAACTGATTTACCTGTAAATTATTAAATATTTGAATACAACATTTTTTACTTTAATTAATTTGTACTTTATTTTTCATTGCTACAAATGAAAAAATGTTTAGCTTTAAAGTTCAAAATTTTTTATTTTTTGGAATAAATTATGAATAAATTTTGTATGAGAGCGGATTTGGAAGAATAAGTGAAAACTTGGTTTCAAATAATGATAAATAATTTTGTAATGAATTTGGAATTCGAGCAAAATTATTAAGGAATCAAAAGAGATTTTGAAATAATGAAAATTTTTTTTAGAATAAAGTACGAACAGCAGTAAAAAAAATTTCCAATTATGGCAGAGTCATCCAACGTGAGAACTGATTTAGAAAAAATGAAATCTTGGCCTAGAATAATATGAAATTATTCTTAAATTAATTCCAAATGGCATGGCAGCAGAACAAAAGCTGTATGGGGTGTGACTACGTTTTCAGAGGTTAAATCTTTTTTAGAAATAATGCGCATCCTATTATGATTAATTTGGAATCTGCGATTAAACCGGATCCAAAAGTGATGAAAAGCGCCCGATTTTTAAACCAAATTTTACAATAAATTTACAATTTTTAAGAATAAAACGAGAAAGAAGATCACATAATATATAAACGTGTCAAAACTTCATGAAGTATATGAAAATATAAATATTTAGAAAAAAAAATTCCATTTGTTGTTTAAAAGTTAGTATTGTTATTTAGAAATTAAGGTATTTTTTCAAATATGTCTTTTTAGAAGAAAATTAATATTGTTAGGAAACTATTTTGTCAAAATTTTGTTTTGGGTGTTAAAAAATAACTTTTTAACTGAAAATTTTCAGGGAGGGTCCGCAAAAATTCGGAGTTTTGTACACGATTGGAACCCGAAATATATCTTTTTTGCCGTTCTTGTATTTTGTTAAATTTAGTGTTTTTTTGGTAAAAAATTAATCTTCTTGGTTGAAATATTTTGTTGAAAACTAGTTCTTTGTTACAATAAAAAGCAATTTTTTTAAATGTTAATCTAATTATTCGACATTTGGTTGAAATGTGAAGTTTTATGGTTGAAAGTGCAATTATTTGGTTAAAACTTAATGTAATTTGTCCAAGGTTAATTTTTTTGGTAAAAGATTAAGGCTCTTAGTTAAAAAATCATTTTCTTGGGTGAAAGGTACATCATTTTTATTAAAAATGTATCTCTTTCGTTGAAAATCGATTTATTTTGTTGAAAATTCGTCTTGTTTTGTTTGAAAACATTTTTTTAACTAAATGTTTAACTATTTTATGTTTTATTTAATGTTTAAATTTTGAAATTTAAACTATTTTCTTGAGGATTTATATACCTTTTTAGCAGAAAATGCGTTTTTTTTGTGAAACATTCTTATTCTTGATTAAAAATGCATTTATTTGGTTGAAAATTCAACTATTTCCTGGAAAATTCATTTTTTGGATAAAAATTATTTTTTGTTTGTTTGTTAAAAACTGAACTATTTTGTTGGAAATTCTTTATTTAATGTTCAAAAATAATTTTTATTACTAAAAATTAATATGTTGCATTTTTGGTTGAAAATGATTCTTTTTTTAGTTGAAAATTCAACTATTTAGTTAAAATTCGCGTATTTTGTAAAAAATTAATGTTTATGGTTGAAACTTAATCTTTTTGCTTGAAAATTCGTCTTTTCTTGGTAAAAAATCAATCTTTTTAGCCTTTTCGGGTTTTGATTTGAAATTGATCTATTTTAGATAAAAAGTTGACCATTTGGTTGAAAATGAATGTACTTTGTTAAAAGTTAATTTTTTTCGGAAATGAATGTTAGTTTTTGAAAATTGATTTTTTTCGGTGGAAGATCAATAATTTTCGTTGAAAATGTCTCCCTTAACTGAAAATTTATTTATATTGTTGAAAATTTATCTTTTACATAGAGAAAAAATATCCTTCGTTGGAAGTTCATCTTTATGGTTAGAAATTAAACTATTTGGTTGAAAAATCGATTTTCGGGGTAAAGATTTATCATTTTCATTGAAAGTCTTTTTTTACGTACAAAATTTATCTTTTTGGTTAAAATTTCCACCAATTTCTTACAAATTCGTTTTTTTGTAGACGAAATCCAAAATTTGCGTTTAAGTTTTTCTTTTTGGTTAAAATTGCAACCAATTTGTTACAAATTCGTTTTTTTTTTTTTTGTAGAGAACATTCAAAATTTGCGTTCAAATTAATCTTCTTTTAAAAATTTAGTAGAAAAAATTTTTTAAGCTATATTTGGTTTAAAATATAAAATTCACCTACGTTTTAGTTAAAAATTCGACTTTCTTGGTAGAAAATTGAAGATTCATAATTTTAGTACAAAATTAATTTTTTTTATTGAAAATTGATTTTCTTAAGTGAACCCATTTTTGTTTACGAATTTAAATTTTTTAGTTAAAACTTCATGTATTTTGTTAAAAAATCGTTTGTTTTTTTTTTGGTAAAAAAATAATGTTCTTGGTTAAATACTCACCTATTTGGTGAAAAATAATTTTTATTCAAGATTCGCCATTTCAATTTAAAGTTTTGTTTTTTTTGGATAAAAACTTATCTAAATCTAATGTGTTTACTAATTTTGTTTTGGTTGAAAATATTAATTCTTTTAACCAAAAATTTATTTATTTGATTTTATGTTTGAAAGTTACCTATTTTAGTTAAAAATCCAGGTTTTTGATTGAAAATTAATATTTTTTGGTAAAATAAGTTTCGTTCTTTATATTTTTTATCATTTATAAACAGTACTGAACACAATTTATCGGTGAATTGTTTTCTAAAACCGAGTTAACTTTCCTGTCCCCTCTATAATCGCATATAGTCGTATATATTTCTATGGATGCATTGAACAAATCAAACTTTTGCGCTCTTTATGAGGACTCCTGGTTACTAACTAATCGCGATACGCAGTGACAAGTCTGTGTGAGCCTGTGTGAGTTTGTGTCTTAACACTACCTAGAGGATCACTAGATAAAATAAAACTTTTTTTTAATGCATTCGGAATGAACCTCTTGGAGTGAAAAGTTGATTCAGAATTATGTGGATTCATGAACAGCATTTGTCAAATAAAAAAGGATTCGATTTGTATCATTGTGGAGGGATAGCTAAATCATTTGCATTGAAATCTAATCATGGTCTGATTGAAAGCAAAATCATTCCGAATGAATTGCGTTCTAATAGATTTAGTCAGATTCATTTCGATTTACGCGGATATTAACAAATTCGAATAGCTTCAATTTCCAAACTTCCACCAGGGACTTATCTTAATCAGCAGTTTCCGAAAATTCGTCTTATATACAAAACTTAATCTGACTTTTCTCAATTTAGGGGTACAGAAAGCATAAAGGCGAAATAACCAAAATGGTTGCTTTTTCCTCCCTAGGGCCAGAAAATAAAAATGCTGCTAAGTAAGAACCAGAGATTACTTCCCTTCATACATTCTGACTATAAAACCGATATTTACTGTATATCTTGACAGGAAAGGGTACACTAAACTTGAGTGTATATACGTCCTTCATAACAAGGAGTCAATCGAAGTGACCCTTGAGGAATTTATGAAGGGTATCGATAGGGGTCGACTGTCGGTTACATTTTCTTTGGAGGCTCTGTACCCACTGACCTTTCTTGAAATAAAAAAAATCTTTTTAGAGCAACCGCACGGAATCAAATTACAAGCTCTTTCCGCTTGTCAAGACACCCCGGAGGCGTAGTGGAGACATCCGTCACGATGTTATCACATCTTGAGTTTGTTCACGAAGGTCGAATCTCGTCAAGGGAGGGACGAGGAAATCGAGTAGTCTACAACGGACACACCTCAGCCTCAGGCTCCATTTGATCGACTTGGCGCCTCTCGTTGATAGCGGAAATCCTCACCTAACTCACTCATACGCACGCATGTTAATCGCGCTCCTCATCGACAGACCAACACTTACCCACTCGCAGGTCGAAGATATCCCTGCGAAATTGCGACTGTGGACATGCTGGAAATATGGGAAGGATGTATTCAATAAGGCGTGCTTTTCGATGAGATACCGGATCGAATATATATATTCGTGTGGAGATACATTTAAATGGAATAAAAAAAATCAACAATTTTTGTCCAATTTGAGGGAAGATTTGGACGTGTCCAGACGATAAGGTTCTATCTCGGAGGGATAGAGAGTAAGCCCAAGGCGGGTATTTAATTAATTTTTTTTATTTCTGAATGTTTTTCTTCAGATTTAGGTAGTTCTGACTTTTGTTTCTGAAAATTTTTGAAGTTCCTAAAATATATACAGTGACACTCTTCTATAGCGCCGATTTAGGGGCTGACAGTGGGTGGGAACTAACTCGTTACAGCCCGCTCCACTTTTGTTTGTTTATGTTTGAGTGCTCGCCAGACTGACAACCGCAGACCTCGCTCACGCCGCGCAGCTCCTCCTGCGGCGCGGCTTTGATTCGCGGAAGGACTATAGAAGGGAGGGTTATTGAAGGGTTTCACTGTAGTACATGTTTTAGGAAACGTGGAATTTTTTACAAAATCGATGGATTTTATACAAGGAGTGGAATGATAAACTGGAAAGGATCACATTCCTTAGAATAGTTGAATTTTCAACCGGAAAAGATAAACTTTAATCCAAGAATGGAATAGTCAAATTTTTTGTCGAAAATTATTTTTAAGCTAAAATACGGAACTTTTAACAAAATAGTTACATTTGTAACAAATGAGATGAATCTGCATCTAAACTGATGAATCTTTACCGAATTAATAAACTAATAAACCAAAAAATTAAAACAAAGGGGTTCAACAAGCTAATAAGCAGTCTGAATTTCAACCAAAAAATATCAATAAAATAGTGCAAAGTTCAACCAAATAGTTCAATTTTATTCAATAATTGTTTTATTTTTGATCGAGGAAGGCCAATTTTCTGAAATTTAATCGAATTTTTAATAAAGAAGAATGCTTTTATAATATAATTGCTAAATATTCAGCAAAATGATTACAATTTCAACCAAATAACAAAAATTTTTACTACTAATTTGAATTCCTCACCGAAAATATAATAGCAGACTTTCCAATCAAAAAGAAATCACGTTAGTCTTAAAATACAGTGAACTCCTTGAATAGCCCTCTCTTCTATAGCCCTTCGGAGAATCGAAGTCGCACCGCACGTAGGTGTAACAAAAACTGTGCGCGACACACGGTGTTTGCGGTTGTCACTCAGGCGAGCACTCAGGCGTGAACGAACAAAAGCGAAGAGAGCTATAATAAGGTAGTCCCCACCCACCATTAACCTAAAAATCGGCGCTATATAAGATTTTCACTATACTTAAATTACAATCATTTAACCAGAAATATAAATTTTCAAGAAAATATTTAAATTCTCAAACATATAATAAAATTTTCAAATCTAAAGGTTAATTTTGTTCCCAGTAGATTAATTTTTTCCTAGGAAAATTAATCTTTAACAAAATCCATGAATTTCAAACCAAATGGTTGACTTTACAAACACCAAGAATAAATTTTTTTTATGAAAGATGGAATATTTAAATGAAGAGTTAAATAGTTCAAAAAATTATATTCAATCGCAGAGCCGCGAATCTTGAACAACATCGTTAAATTTTTAACAACAAGAAATAATTTTTTCATGAAGTATTTCAACTTTCAAATACTTAGTTAAATTTCAAAATTAAATTTTAATTTTTAATCCAAAATAGAATGATTAACTTTTCAATAAAAAAATGTATGGTTGAAAACAAAATAAAGACGAATATTTAAAAAGTTACATTTTCGACGAAATAAATGAATTTTTAACTAAAATGATAAATCTATAACCAATATACATAATTTTTTACAAAAGCTTTTAACTTTGCACCAAATATTTTAATATTAAAAAAAATTAAGTAGAAGATTAATTTGTACGAAAAAATACGAACACTCGATCGAATATATTCATTTTGAACCGATTAGTTCAATTTTAGATGAAAACATATCAATTTTCGACAAAAACGGAATAGTTTAATTGTTAGTTTAAAATTAATTTTAAATTATTAAGAAACAATAAGCAGTTGGGTTTTCAAAGAGATATTATAATTTCCAACTAAAATGATGAATCTTCTCCTGCATCAATTAAGCTTTAAAAAAGATGGAAATTTCAACCGAAAAGAATCACATTCTAGCAAAGTTGTTAAATTCATTACAAAATAATGACATTTTTAACCAAATCATGGAATTTTTATCCAAAAAGGATTATTTCTCAATAACAAATATAATAGTAAACTATAATAATAATAAACTATATAAATAATAAACTATAATAGTAAACCCAAACGATGAACTTTTTTTAAAGGTTGAAATTTTAACCAAAATGATTGAATTTTGAAGGAAATAACTTAATTTCAAATAAAGTACTTATATTTTTAACCAAATAATAAGTTTTCATAAAAAAAATGTAAATTATCAACCAAAAATATAATAGTGGACTTTTGAAAAAATAGAAATTAATTTTCAACTAAAAATAATTGGATTGTCAAGCAAGGAAATGAATTTTATACTACAATGATGAAAATTTATCCTAAATAATGAGTTTTCAACGAAAAATTTAAAATTTCAACACAAAAGAAGAACTTCCTGAAAAAATTATTTAATTTCCAACAAAGTATTTACATTTTTAACAAAATAATAAAATCTTTATCTGAAAAATATGAATTCTCAACCAAAAATATGAGAGTAAACGTTTCAACGAAAAAGGATTATCTTTCAACAAAAAATAGTTGAACTTTTAAGCAAGAAGATGAGTTTTTAAATAGAATTATGTATATTCCTTCTAAACAATTACTTTTAAAGAAAAAGCTCTTAATTTCGACCGAAAATTTTAACTTACTAAGAAAATTAATTGTTGACTTTTCAAAAATGAATTATATTTTGATCGAAGTGATAACATTTGTATTCAAAACAGGTGAATTCACAATCAAAAATATAATAGTAGATTTTTGCACCAAAGAGAATTAAACTTCAACAAAAATCATTTAATTCTCCTCCAAGAAGATTTTTAGATAAACATGATGAATCTCAAACCGAAATGTTTAATTTTACAGTTACAAAAATTAATTTTCAGCAACAAACTAACAGCTTTGGAAATTAAATTTTCTTTTTCCTAAAAGTATTTCTACTGATTTTTCTAATAGTTACATATTCCACTTTTGGGAGATTTACAACTTCCCGGGACCAAGGAGGATTATTTTTTTAAATGTAGAATTTCAGGGTCGGCAAAAAATTCAAATTTTGCTTTATTCTAAATTATTTAATTATTTATTATTTATCTCCATAGCACTAAAAATTATTTTTTTTACCTTTAGAAGTATTTTCTTTAGATTTAAGTAGTTTAAGTATTTCTCGAAACTTAGTGATTGTTCTTCAGAAAAAAAGAGTATAAAAAATTTCGTTAAGAGCTCAATTTTTTAATTTCAAAGTTCATTTAGATGGTAATGAATTTGGCAATCTCAATAGAATTCGCATAAAGCGGGCTAAGGTTTCTTTCAGATTGCTAAGAGTGCCCAGATTTGCAAAACTTCTCGAGATCCGGACTGTGGATGAGAAATCAGACTCGGCTAAGCTCGGCTAAGCTCGGTCGAGTTCGGATGGAGTTGCCGTAAGTGCGACTCACAGATCTAGTGTGTGCATGACGAACGTTTAAATGTGTGAATGATTTGTGGAGCGTGAATGCCCCACGCTTGGCGAAAGATTTCCAAGATTTCTAAGAGTTCCTGAAAGAGTTCTCCTGACATTTCCAGCGCAGCAATCTAAGATTTCTCTGTGAGTAGCCACTCGAGAGAAACTTTGCATATCACTTTGATCCAATTTAGGGGTAAAATTGATAAACTGGCATTGAATCTGATCCCTCAAATGAAAGCGATCAGAACAATTTGATAAACAACTACTTGATCCGGGCCCTAAAAAATTTAAACCCTACTGGGTGAAGCATCTTCTATATTTAAAAAATCAGGCGTCAGAAAATATAAAGTTGGATGCACGGTAATTTGTGACCTACGTTAACACTGACCTTCATTTCTTCCTTCATCTTTACCATCTCATCTCTCCCATTTTATCCCCAGCTTTTATCCCCAGCCTTCAGTCTCTCTTTCATCTTATGTGAAGTTAATTACATTTTTATGAGCTGCCATCGTTCTTCTCGAACCGACTTCCATCCAAATGTCTCTTTATGTTTCGAAGCCAAGTGCAGGCAATTTCCTTTACCACTTACCTCACAAGGGAATTGAAGAATCGCGAGAAGTAATGGGCACGAGCTCGCAGATGAGGGAAAAAGACATATTACGACCTGCTCAGTTTTGTTGTTTTCTTGAATCAGAATACCCCTTTTTATTACTCCACTCGAGAGGATGATATTCCATAAAGAATGCTTTACTCGTAATAAAGCATTTTTGCCATTACAGTTTTTGTCATAAATAAATGAGGAACAAAATTCTGTTTTAGATAAAATAGAAAAAAAGCAATTTTTAAATTAACTTGTACAATAATTTGTAATAAGATTTTTTTTATAGTATTTGTATTATCTGACATGCTATCTAATTATCAAAAAATGCATGGCGCGATTTTCAATTAGTTCTAGAAACTTAGTTTCCAGAACTATTTGAAAGTGGCGTCTTTAAACTGTCTGGAAACTATTGTTGTCGGGAAACCTAAATTTATGATTCGATGAAGCTGTCGTTTTTTGCCGTTTAAAATTAAATGAACAAAATTTAGGCAAATGAAAAACGTAAGTTCATCTTAAATGTATATTTAATAACTTAATATTAATAACCAATGACACAGAGGACTCTAGCACTTTCATATAAAAGATCCAATATTTTCTGTTTCAAAACTGAAAAAAACAAAACCACTTTATTTACTATTCGGGGCATATATCTCTTGCATATTTTAAATACTTTTACAAGTTTAATATGAATGAGATTATTTTTAGTTTCTACGGTTTTGACCAATCCGTTAAAATCAGAAAGCTTTCACAATTTATGCTGCAAAATATTCTTAAATATATTAGCACCATGAATTATTTAAATAATTTTAAAAAAATAATAATTTCTCAAATTTGTCTCTAAAGTTTAGGAATTAGATCAGTAATTCAAACAATTTTTTATTTTATCTTCTTATACTTAAAACTCAGTACATATTCAGGTAAAATTAATGCAGATACTATATTAAATTTAATTTAAACGGCTTTTAATCCCCAACTTGCTGTGTAAAAATATTTCGCATTTTCAACAAGTTAATAAGGTCAAAAAGGTTAAGATTTTAGGCTTTGAAGATTGTTTTGCATTTTTAAAATTTTTTATTATTATTGAAACTTCTTTAAAACTCCTTATATTTATAAATAATTCAAAGGTTTCCTAATTTTTGTTCTTAATCCTGCAAAATAAAAAATATTTTCATCGATATTTTTGTAAATTTTTAAGACAAATTTTAATTGATTCATATTTTACACTAAGATTAAGTTTTGTAATTAAAAAAATTTTCTTCTTAAACTTTTCTAGGGATCTTAGAAGAAATAGTATTGTACATTCTCTGAAAATTTTATTTATGTCTTTTCAAATTTTTTAATTACATTTGAGAATCATTAGAACTTTTCCTGATTTTTTCCTGCGAAATTAAAAAAAAAAATACTTTAAATACTTGCAGATTCTTTTTTTGACATTTATGGAAATATCTTAACATGCCTTTTCAAGTTTTTCCAAAACCTCGAATTATATTTTTAAGTTATTTTAATTTTTCCTAATCTTTTTCCTGCAAAATTTAGACTTAAAAATTGGTTTGATCTAAGATTTAAAAAACTTCAAGTTTCTTTTTCAAAAATGTGGGTATCTTTTTAAATTTTATCAAAATTGCTTAGATTTTTTCTTGAAATAAATTTTCTAAATAAAAAAATCATTTTGAGTCTTTTCAGGGATCATAGCAAAATGGTATTATTTCGAAACATTTGGAATTCATAAAAATATTCACGAATTTATTTCAGAATTTTCAAAAATGTACCTTTTCTTCAAAGTTTGTTTATGGTTTTTTAAATTTGTACAATTTTTTTATTGTATTTAAAAATGATTCGAATTTGTTCCTGTGAAATAAAAAAAATACTTCAAAAACTTGCAGATTCTTTTTTGACATTTTTGTATATCTATTTTTCTTTTGAAGTTGGTTAAATTTTCCCTTCAAATTAATTTTTCTAGATAAAAAATAAATTGCGATCTTTCAAGGGATCTTAAAAAAACGGTATTTTCTTTACACTTTTCAAAATTTATGAAAACCTTCACTTATTCACTTTATAATCTTCAAAAATGTATATTTTCTTTAAAAATTTTTGATATTCTTTCAACTTTTTCAAAAACTTCAAATTGGAATTTCAAATGATTTGAATTTTCTAGAAACTTTTTTCTTGCCAAATTAAAACTTTAATAGTTATTGAAATTAAGATTTAAAAAACTTCCAGGTTTTTTTTCGAAATTTTGGAAACGTTTTCAAATTTTATTGAATCCGCTTAATTTTACCTTTCAAATTAATTTATTTAAAAAAGTCATTTTGAATCTTTTCATGGATCAAAAAAAATCGTGTTATCATTTAACCTTTCAAAATTCATAAAAAAAATCCTAATTTTTTCCTGCGAATTAAAAAAAAAATACTTTAAATACTTGCAGATTCTTTTTTGACATTTTTAAAAAGATTAAATAAATGTTTTGAAGCTGCTTAAATTTCCCCTTGAAAGTAACTTTTCTAGTTATTAAACCAATTCAGATCTTTTCAGGGATCTTAGAAAAAATATTATCTTTAGACTTTTCATATTTAATTAAAACCTTTACCTATTCACTTTATTATCTTTAAAAATGTTAAATAGCTGTTCAAGTTTTTGAAAAACTTTCAATTATATTTTAAAATTACTCGAATTTTTCTAGATTTTATTCTTGCAAAACTAAAACTTTCAACATTTTTAAAATTAAGATTTAAAAAAACTTTCAGGTTCTTTTTCGAAATTTTGGTAAAATTTTTGAATTTTATCAGATCTTTTTAATTTTTTCCTTGAAATTAATTCTTCAACACAAAAATCATTTTGGATCGTTTTACGTATTTTACAAAAATGGTATTATCATTCAACCTTTTAAAATTCATGAAAACATCTACTAATTTATCACATTATCTTCAACAATGTACATTCTCTTTAACAATTTTTCTAGCTTTTTAAACTTTTTTAAAACTTTTGATTATATTTTGTAATTACTTGAATTTTTTCTAATTTTTTCCTGCAAAATTAAAAAAAAAAATACAACAAAATTCCATATTCTTTTTCGACACTTTAAAATCATAGAAAAAGTGCTATTATCTTTAAACCTTTTAAAATTCATGAAAAGATTCACCAATTTATTCAGGAATCTTAAAAAATGTACCATTCTCTTAAAATTAGTTTATGTCTTTTTAGATTTTTCGAAAATGTCTAATTATATTTTAACATTATTCGAACTTTTCCTCATTTTTCCCTACAAAATTAAAAAAAAATTAGAAAACTTCCAGATTCTTTTTCGACCTTTTTGGAAAATTTTTTTAATGTTTCGAAATATGCTTCAATTTTCACTTAAAATTAAGTTTTCTAAACAAAGAATCATTTCAGGTCCTTTCAGGGACATTTTTTTTTGTTCTGGAACTACCATGATATTTCAAATATCACGTTTTGGATTGAAAAATATAAATCAATAAAAATAAACCCATATATACTAAAATACTTTTAAATATGCAAATAAATTTGGCCTTTTATATAAAAAATAAGTTGTTTGAGCGTGAAAAATTACCTGCCTGCGAAACACATCTTACCTTAGGTATTCAATCGAACTTTCCTGATTTCCGGTCTACGCTACCCGAACGAGTCCCATGTGTGTACCGTCGATATTTCTGAACTTTTTTCAATATAAGGAGAAACCGGAACACTCCAAAGACACGTCGAAGTGTGTTTTTATCCGAATCGTTCTGTGAATACATATCGTGATGTAGAAAATCTGTAAACTGTGAGAGGGATTGAATTTATAAAAGCAGACGGAAAATAAGGCCCGGAATATAGACCTTCCTGTCAATTCTCTACCTGTACGATAATAATAATAAAAAAAACTAAGCTCTACCACGGTCGTAAAAAGTTTATATCGGATTTTCTCACTGGGCGGAAAATTGAGTCGCAGTCTTGTAATGCTGTTTTCTTCGCCTTTCTTATAACTTCATTACCACACTATTGTTTCTCAGTTGTGATAAAAGACTAACAGCATCGACAGTTTCGAAGATTTCTTTTGAGAGAAATTAATTTATCTATATTGTATCCACCATAATAGGAAGCGTATTCGATTTCCTTTATCAGGTTTTCAGTGTTTTGCTTCAAACCTTAAGGCGCTTTAAAAAAGTACTAGAGAATATTAAGCGCGCGCATAAGCACGCGCCTAATTTATTCTAATTGAAATAAGAGAAGTAAATAATATTTAATATAAAGTCAACATAAATTGCATTATATTTTTATTTTACATTAGAAAATAATAAAAATATTATTATAATATATTTTTAGTTTTATAGTTCCTATTCTATTTAAACCTTAATTACAATATGAACTTAATTTTATATATAGAAATAATTTTTTTTATCACATCATTTTATCTGTGAGATTTTAATTTTGTTCGTCTTCCTTCTTATGTAGTTCAAAATTTGTATTTCAAATACGCTTCATTTCTCCTTTTTTTGTTTCATATTATTTGTCGTTTATCTAGAATCTTTTTGTTTCTGGTTCACCTTTTTCTGGATTTTTTGTTAATTTGTTTATTACGAATAAACTGGAAAATGTTATTTATTCGTGAATTATTAAAATAAATTATGATTTGACAGAAATGTATATTATCACCAGTGATGCTTAAAATCAATCCATGTAGATATATTATTCACACAACATGAATATAAAAAGAAATCTATCAAACAATTTTACTTTTAAAATAATGGAGAATGATTTATGTATTTTCAGACAAGATGTAATATAAATTCAAAATTTGTTTTCAAAATTATATTTGCTCTATTGATTTTTAAGAAGATATATGTAAAAAAATCTAATTTTCTAAATTTAAAAAAAAATTCCATAAACCTTAATTTTCAACACAAAATTAATCTTTATTATTCAATAAAAATCAAACATTTAAGTGAAAATATAGAATCGAGTAATCAATTCACAATGTATTAATTTTTTTAATCTATGATTAAAAAAAAATAATGTATAAAAATAAAATGCAAACTTAAAACTAAAATACAATCCTTTAAAATTTTTTGAAAATATAAATGAAATCGTTTTATTTTTTAATACTTGAAAATACCTTTTGAAAGCTATTTTTAAAAAATGTTTGTGCCTCCCTATCAATTTTCATATATATTTTTTATTCTTTTACAATCTTTCAATCATTTTCAAACAGTTTATAAATTGCTTATGAACAATCTTTAAAAATTTCCTATTATTTTAAAATATTTTCCATTATTAAATAATCCTTAGTTTTTTATTTTCACAAATATGTCCTAAAATTACTTTAATTTGTTTGAAATTAATGATTGAATAAACATTTTTTCAATTTTATAATGAAATACATTTTTTAAAAATTTAAATGTTCGTTTAATTCTTTTTTTTCAATCATTTATTTCGTTATAATTATTATTTTTTGTTTAAATTTATTGTTTCAGTTTAAAATTATTTTTTTTGCTTTATGTTTTATTTTCAAATACAATTTTTTTTATGAAATTAATATTGCTATTCAGAAAATTGCAATTTCGGAATGAAAATTAATATATTCTCATTAAAAAATACATTTTTTTAATGCAACTTTTTCCATTCTACATCTCACCGTATATTTTCATTATTTATTCATTGAGAAAGCTTAGTCCAGGGTCAGTTACACCAGCCCCTCCTCCACTCTTAATTTTTGAGTTTTCTATAGACCACTGAATTGCGCCCCAAATGCGCTCAAATGCGCCACCGATTAAAATTTTTGCGCAACAAAACTGTAGGAGTT
>NC_046658.1:171585437-171587014 GCF_010883055.1 Belonocnema kinseyi | reverse complement strand
ACAGGGATGTGCAATATGAAGTTAAGGACATGGATTCGTTCGACTTCAAATACGCTCATGTGCGCCAATATATTTTTTTTTTTGAAATTTCGAAAATTGGCACATATATGGAGACAACAAAATCTTACGAAGTGATGACCAACCAAATTAAAAGTTTGCGATCCGCATTGATGAAGGGAGATTCCTATGGGGTTTCAAATGCGCACATATGCGCCAACAAAATTTTTTGAAAATCTTTAAAATTGCCTAAGATACAGTGGTAACAAAATGTTACGAAGTGATGACCAACCAAATTAAAAGTTTGCAATCCGCTTTGATAAAGGGAGTTTTCTATAGGGATTCAAAAGCGCTTATATGAGCCATAAACAAAAAATTTGCGCCACATTGATAACCGAGATATCAGTGATCAAAAAATGTTGGACACTAGCAGATTCCCAACTCCTGTAATAACCACGCTAGATTCACTCGCGCAACAACTTCACGCTTGTTGGGAATCTCTTAATTTCTCAATTTGGTTAACAATTCACTACTTTTAAATCAGGGACAACACACTCCTCAGTGATTCTTTATCATTTGAATTTTATAAAATTTTATACAGCAATTAATTTTCTTTGGTGTTAACAGCGTTGGGTAGATAGATGATACGTTGTAATACTGAGGTTGGTTAAAGTTTTTTCTTCAATTTTTAAAGTGGCACATATAAGCGCATTTGAATTCCTATCTGAAGAGATAATTCTAAATTTGTATAATGCAATTTAATTTATTTGGAGTTGTCATCGGGTGGTGGATCGATAACAATTGAAAATCAGGGGGTTGATTATGGTTTTTTCTCAATTTTAAAAGTGGCGCATATGAGCGCATTTGAAATCCTAGACGAAGAGATCATTATAAATTTTTGTAATGCCATTTAAGTTATGTAGAGATATCGGAAATTAAAGCGTGAGAAGTGGTAATGAGGATGATTATGGTTTTTTGTCAAATTCGAAAGTGGCGCACATGAGCGGATTTGAAATCCTAGGCGAAGAGACAATAATAAAGGGGAGGGTCGGTAAGGCCGGTTTTTGGCCTAATTTATTTTTGGACCAAAAAATCTGAAAAAATCATGGTAGTATATTATAAGTATCCCGAGTCGATTGCACACTAAACGGACTACCCTCCACCCCCCAGCCACCCCTACAAATATAGGAAACACCACTACCCACCAACTGTATTTTCGAGAGATTTGACACTCTTAAACATGTATTCTGAGGTTAGCTCGGGTTTACTATGGTTTTCGGGGTCGCCGAATACAAATCTGGCGTCCTTTGACTTTTATCGCGTCAGGTTCAAGGTCATGGGAAGGTCAAATCGAGAGAAAACGGCAAAAAAATCCAAAAAAAATACGTTATAGATTTTTGGAGTCGCTAATTAAGAATCTGGCATCCGTTGAACTCTATCGCTTCAGGTTCAAGGTCATTTGATGGTCATTTGAAGGTCAAATCGAGAAAAAACGGTAAAAAAAAATTTTTTAATTACTTTATAGGTTTTTGGGGTCGCTGATTACGAACCTGGTGTCCACTGACCTTTATCGCGTCAGG
>NC_046658.1:171579563-171585337 GCF_010883055.1 Belonocnema kinseyi | reverse complement strand
TCAGCGACCCCAAAAACCTATAACATATTTTTTTTAAATTTTTTTACCGTTTTTTCTCGATTTGACCTTCAAATGACCTTCAAATGACCTTGAACCTGAAGCAATAGAGTTCAGCGGATGACAATTTTATATTTTTATACTGCAATTTAATTTATTTGGATATATCGGATAGTGAATCGTAACAAGTGGTAATGAGGGGCATAATAAATTTGTATACTGCAATTTTATTTATTTGGAGATATTATCGGGTGGTGGATCGTAACAAGTGGTTGCGTGAGGGTTGATTATGTTTTTTTTTTGTTAATTTTGAAGGTGGCGCATATGAATGAATATGTGATCCTATACGAAGAGATCATTACACATTATTATTTTGCAATTAAAGTTATTTGCTGATACCATCGGGTGGTGGATCGATAACAATTAAAAAGTAGGGGGTTGTTTATGGTTTTTCGGCTATTTTGAAAGTGGTTAGTTTCGAAAGTGGCGCATATGAGAGCATTTGAAACTCCATAGGAAACTCCCTTCATTAATACGGATTGCAAGCTTTTTATTTTGTTGGTCGTCACTTCGTAAAATTTTGTTACCTCTTTATCTTGGGTGATTTTCAAAATTTTCAAAAAAAAATTACGGGGCTTATGAGCGCATTTGAAGTTGAAAGAATCCATGTCTTCAACATTATATTGGAAATCACTGTTGAGGATTTAACACCTGCATTACACTGCCCCCCCCCCACCAAAATATGATATCTTTGTTAGTTAGGTAGCGCAAAATTTTTTAGTGGTGGCGCATTTGAGCGCATTTGATGTTATGAAAGATAAATACGACGAATTTGAAAAAAGGCAATTAGCTTACAGAAATGACGCCAGCCCCCCGCCCCCATTTTGATCGTTGATATCTCGGTTATCAACGTGGCGTAAAATTTTTTCTTTATGGCGCATATGAGCACATTTGAAATCCTCGGAAAACTCCCTTCATCAATGCGGATGGCAACCATTTAATTTGGTTCATCATCAATTCGTAACATTTTGTTACCTCTATATCTTAGGGATTTTTAAAGATTTTCTTACAAAATTGATGGCGCATATGAGCGCATTTGAAACCCCATAAAAATCTCCCCTCATCAATGCGGATTGCAAGATTTTATTTTGTTGGTCATCACTTCGTAAAATTTTGTTATCTCCATATCTGTGACAATTTTCGAAATTTAAAAAAAAATTATGGCGCATATGAGCGCATTTGAAGTCGATCGAATGCATGTCTTCAAATTTATATTGCACATTACTGTTGAGGATTAAACACCTGCGTTACACTGCCCCCCTCCCTCCAAATTTGATATCTTTGTAATTAGCTAGTGCAAAAGTTTTTAGTGGTGGCGCATTTGAGCGCATTTGAAGTTATGAAAGATAGATATGATGAATTTGGAAAAATGTTCTTAGTTTAGAAAAATGACGCCAGCCCCCCCCCCCCATTTTGGTCACATCAAAAAGGGGTGTATAGCGTTACGCTGCCCCCCTCCCCGCGTAACACCTGAAATAACTCATACAGTTTTGTGGTGCAAACATTTTAATCGGTGGCTCATTTGAGCGCGTTTGCGACCCAATTCAGTGGGCTATAGAAGAGTCAAAAATTAAAAGTGGGCGGGGGACTGGTGTAACTGACCTCTTCGTTCATTCAAACTTAAAATTTTATTTTAAAAATCAATTTTTTTATTATTGTGTTTTTTTTTTGAAACTGAAGTTAATAAAATAAAAACAAATTGGCGTGAATGAAATATCTCAAAATTATAATATAAAATAATTCAATTTTTTTAAACAAAGTATAATTATTTCCAAATTTGACCACATTTAATGTTTGCATTTTTGATAATTTAAAGTAATTATAGTTTTCTGATCTTTAAATTGTTAAAAATTTCTAAAATTATATGTATTTTAAGATTAAAAATTGTTAATCTGACTTCAGGAAAATGTTCCATATTCTGCTTTTAATTTTGTTAATGCTAATTTTATTGAAGTTTCATAAAAACTCTATTTAGTAATAAAAAATTGTTTGATGTTTTGTTAAAAATGCCTTATATTAGGAATGATTGAGGTTTAATTTTTTTGATGTCATTTCAAAATTATTTGAAATGATTATTTAATTAAAAAATTTTAAAGTGAAATAACATATAGTGGTGTTATTTATATTACGCATATAGAATATCATATTTATAAAATATCAATTTTTAAATTTTAAGAAAGTCTGATTTAATACTTCATTCCTCGTAATTTATTTTTATTTTCTTGCAAATATTATTGTGTTACAAATAATGTATAATATATTGTCATGAAAATGTTACATTTAAAAAAAGGAGGATTCTGAACTATCTAACACACATGTATTTATTAAGATTAAAAGGTTTTCAATAACTACTAGACTTTAATTTCTTTAACAATTATATCCTTAAATTATATTTTTTGTTCGAATTATAAATTAAATAATAATTTTTAGAAAATTAAATTTTAAATTTAATTTTTAATATTTATTCAAATTATCTATCTTTATTCATATTATTTATTTAAATTTAAATATATATTTTTAATTTTAAAAATGATATAATCGATATTTTACTTGTTTGATTGAATGACTGCACATAATATTTAGTCCAATACAAATGATTGCATGCAATGTTTAAGTAAATTTTATAAATTACATTTTAAATAATTTTGTACGAAAATGTAGTGATATTAAAAAAAGTATTTTATTCTAAAAATATAATATTTTTAATTTCCTAAAACGATTTATAAACTATTTTTTACTTATGTACATTTACGCATTAGTCTTTTTGTTTTTGATTTCAATTTAAAAATGAATATATTAACAATAATATAAGAAAAATTATTTATAACTTTCCTATAATAAACATTTTTTAAACAATGATAAACTACACAGTCTGACTAATAATAATATGAATAAAAATCTGAATAATAAATTGCGCAGTTCTGATGACCGATACTTTATATACATAAATTGTCTCGGCTTCTCTAGATCGTTCAAAAGGCTGAATTTTTGCGAATAATATTTTAGCACATAATCTAATGGAAATTAGGGGCCGTACTTAAATTACGTAACTGATTATAGGCCCTATCGGAAACCCTCCCTCCCCCTGTGACGAACCGAAACCAAATATTAATTTTCATAATTTTTAGATTTTTTTAAAACAATTTATTCTTTTTGCTGAAAATTATCATTCAGATACCAGCATTTTAGTCTGGTAATATTTTTGAGATCAGATATTTTATAAGAGGAAACAAGATTTTTCAAACTTACTCATTAATTTTAATTAAAAAATTACTTTTCTACCATAAAAGAATACTTTTAAAGAAAATATTCAAATTTTCAACAAATAAATACATTTTCCGAAAATAGTTACATTTTTAAGATAAAAAGATGAATCCTCGACAATAAATTGTAATAGTTGATATTTCAACCAAATAAGATGAGATATCTTTTAAAAAATTAAGTTTAGAAACCGGACAGACGAATCTTTAATGAATCAAGATTTTTCAGTCACAAAGGAAAAAAAATACAAATAAATTGTTGAATTTTCAAATCAAGACGAATTTTCTGTACATAAATTGCATTTTCAACCAGTAAATTATTGGAATTATATTCCAAAAATCAATTGAAAGAGATGAATTTTCAGCGAAATAGTTCAGCTTTCAACCAAAGAGATGAATTTTCTACTAAAAATCTATATTTTCGAAAAAAAATTATGCCTTAACAAGGCGTTTCAAATAAAATAGTTTAATCCTTAAGCAAGAAGGATTAATTTTAAACGAAACAGATGCATTTCTATCCAAGAAAGGAGAAATTTTTACAAAGACAGATGAATTTGTATATCAAAAAGACTAATTTTTGAATTAAACAGAATTTTTTCCTATGAAATATTTCATTGGACTTCTTAACACCAAAATATCAATTTGAAACAACTAAATTTTTTATGAAATAGTTGAATTTTAAGCAAATATTTCACCTTCCGACTGAAAACAATGAGTTTTTTAAAAAGTTGTCGAATTTTTAACCAAACAGTTGCAATAAAGTGGAATTCTTGCGTAAAAAAGATTTTAGTTGACTTTTCAACACCAAAATATAGATTCCAAATAAATTTTGTATAAAATAGTTGAATCATGACAAAAAAAAACATTTAAGTTTATGACCAAGAAGGATGACTTTTTAAAAACATTGTTAAATTTTCAACCAAATAGTTGCAATGTTTATATAAGAAAGATGCAGTTACTACTAGAATAGATGAATTTAAAAATTAAAATGACAAACTTTCAACAACAGCATAAAAAAACAATTTAATTCTATTTGAAAAAAGCTTTCAGTTCACTTATCAAACATCAAAATATGAATTTGGAACAAGTCAAGTTTTTACAAAATAGTTAAAATTGTAATAAAAAAACAGTTGAATATTTTTTCCCGCACCAATAATTTCCTGACTTTCGAAAATTTTTTTATCAAGTCCCTGACTTTTGACTGAATGTTTTTTATTTTGAGATAAACTATAAAATAAGATTTTTTTATCCAAAAATACGAACTTTTAACAAAGGAGAAAATTTTATCGAAGCAATTTATTTTTTAATCGAACAGATGAATTTCATGTCAGAAATATTATATTAATACCAAAAAAAGCTCATTTTCAACGAAATCATTATATCCTTTGCAAACACAGAATTAATTTTCAACCAAAAGGATAAAGTTTTAACCAAGAAAACTAATTTTTTACCAAAAAAGTCGAAGTACTGACAAAACAGTTACATTTTCAGCCAGATATATACATTTGAAATAAGATTTCGAATCCTAAATAAAAATATTAACATTTCGCAAAGTAATTTAATATTTAATAAAGCACCTACACTTTTAACCAACAAAGATCAATTCTCAAGAATACATCTTGAACAAACTAATTCAATCTCCAACCGACGCAGATAAATTTTCAACCTAAAAGATAAATTTGCAAAAAATAAAATTAATGTTCTACTATAAAAGATAAAATTTTAGAAAAAGCTACATATTTAAACAAGGAGACGAATCTTAAATTAAAGTGAGGAATCTTCAATTTAAAAAAATTTTTTTACAAAAAAAAAGGTTAATATTTAACCAAGTAGTTACATTTTCAAACAAAGAATCTGAATTTTTATAGGAAAATGTAATTGTTGATATTTCAACTAAATAAGTTTTCACTCTTAATACAACAAGAGTTTAATTCTTAAAATCTCCCAGGTTATTTTCGGAATATTTTTTTTTCTTTGAAAGATCTTTTAAACTCTTTTTTAAAATTAATGTGTTAACACAAAAAATTATTTTAAATGTTGCCAGAAGACCTACAGAATTTTGCTTATTATCTTTAAACTGTTCAAAATTCTTTAAAATTTCAAAAAATTTCCTGAAATTATTCAAGTTTTTTATTATTTTTTTTGACATCCTTTTCAAGAAATATTTTGTACTCTCTTGAAACCTTTTAAACATCTTAAAAAGCTTTTACATTGTTTTTTAAATCATCAAAAAACTACATTTTGTATTAAATTTTTTGAAATCTTCTTCTGTTAACGAATATTTTTGTATCTTTTTTTCAAAACTTCTACATTTTTCTTAAACTGACTCGAATTTTTTTAAATTCTGTTACCTTGCAAAATTGAGACTCCGGATTCTATAACCACGCATAAAATTTGCCTGGCCGCTTCAGGCCGCTCGAGTTGGCCCCTGATGGCTTGAAAATCAGTTTTCGAAAA
>NC_046658.1:171575267-171579463 GCF_010883055.1 Belonocnema kinseyi | reverse complement strand
CGAAAACTGATTTTCAAGCCATCAGGGGCCAACTCGAGCGGCCTGAAGCGGCCAGGCAAATTTTATGCGTGGTTATAGAATCCGGAGTCTCAATTGAAAAATTTAGCTTTAAAATTTTGGATATTATTTTTAAAAATTTTATGAAATCATTTTTAAAGCTTAAAAATCGTTTCTAATTTTCTATTCAAGTTCCCTGAATAAAATTGATTAAAGATAAAATAGGAGATTCTACCGATATCCGAGATCCGATTTATTTAGTAAAGCCATTCTTAAAATCCTTCTTTTCATCGTAAACTTAAAATATCCAAATTTATTTGGATTTTTTAAAAATCTTCTCACAGTTCAAATTATTATTTTCAGATCTTGTTAGAACTTCCCAAACTTCTGAATATCTTGTAAAATAATGCAAATTTTCTGTAAAAAAAGTTAAGTTCTGTTAAATTGAGAAAATGTCCTAAGACTTTCCACTTGCTTTTTGTTTGGTCATATTTTGTAAGATCGAGAACATAAAATTAATCTTTTAAAATAAAACACAAATAATTTGGAATTATTTCAGAAATCTCATTTTCTTTGCTGGTAATTTTTTGGTTCCTACTATCTATAATTTTTTATTACATGTACTGTTAGTGTATAAACTTCATAAATTAATATACTCTAACTTTTATCCATAATTTATTTTTCACATCTCTTTGAAATTGTGAAAAAGTTTGCCACTGATAATTCGATAGCAAAATGGTAGGGACATGAGAGGAAGAGTGGCGGGAAGTGGGGTAATTGTCATTGAATGAGGAGGGTAGGGGAAATTAATCGGCTATCATACACACTATTTTATTTCAATTTAAATTTGAATTTCGCAAATTAAATTTCAATTTCTCAATTTCAGTTTTATATTTTCAATTTATCAATGTTAATTTCAGTTATGATTTTAATTTTAATTTCACTATTCATATAAATATCAATATCAATTTTAATTTGTGAATTTAAATAATAATTTTAATTTTCAATTTTAATATAAATTTTAATTCCTCAATTACAATTAGAATTCCAATTTTTATTTTTTTATTTCAATTCCAAGTTGTGAATTTAAATTAAAAATTTTCAATTTCTTAATTTAATGTTTGTATAACAATTACTCAATTGTAGTTGCTAAATTAAACTTTTTAAATCCAGTATCTCCATTTCAATTTTTCAACCTTAATTCTAACTCCTCTATTTGTAAGAAGAGAAGTAATTGGAAATTTTAAGAGGGGCAGTGGGGGAATGAGGATAAATCAGGGAAGTAGAAGTAGAAAAAGTTGGGAAAAATTAGGAGAGCAGAAGTAGGGTAATGCGGGTGGGAAAATAAAAGTAAATGTGGTGCAGAGTGAAGGGATTGAGACTGCATGGGGTGGGTTGTACGTGAGTAGGGGAAATGAGGGGGAGAGTTAGGAAAGTGAGGAAAAATTAGAGAGAAGGAAGTGGGACAAAATACCGTTGGAATATAGGGGTAAATGTAGGGCTATGAGAGGAAGGTAAGTATGAGTAGTAAAAGAAAACAAGGGAAAATAGGTGAAGCGCAAGTAGGGATACTGACGGGAAATGAGGATGGGTATAGTCAGAGTACATGAAAGGAGTGGAAGTAGAGAAAATAGAGGAAGAGTAAATATGAAAAACAAAAGGTGAGCAAGTGAAGGAATATTAGAAAAGACGAAATAGGGGAAGTAAGAGGGAAATAATGGAAAGGAGAGTAGGGCAAGTCAATAGAAATCAGGGAGCACAAGTATGAAAAATAAGAGATGAAGAAGTGAAGAAATATTAGAACAGAGAAAGTAGGGGAAGTACGAAGAAATAAAGAAAAGGAGATTAAAGTAAGTTAGGTGAAATGAGAGAAGAGAAAGTAGAGAAAATTAGAAGAAATGAGTGGAAGCAGGGGAAGTGGAAAAGTAATAATCGAGAAAAATTTTTGGAAGTAAAGGTAAGTATTAAAAAAGCATAGTGTTGCAAATGAAGGTGAGAGAAATTTGTGAAGAGCGGGAAAGCCAAGGTTGAAGTTAGATGAGGGAAACTGAGGTGTAGAGGAATGACAGGGAAAAAAATTTAAATAAGGAGATGAAATTTAGGAAAGGGTCTATTTTGAACAACTTGATTTAAGTCCTAATAGTCTTCGAAATCATTTCTCGTAGGCGAGCGGCAACTAACTTTTTATTTATTTTTTCTCAATTAAATCAGTCGTTCTTTTTTTTTATTTCGTAACCTCAGAAAACTGTTTTTTTCCTTATAAAGTGAATCCACTATTAGAAGTTTTTTATCGAGAATAGGAGACAGACATGGTTCGAAAGCTCTGCCTAATCTAATAAATCTTGACTAGATAGACACATCTAACGAGGTGTCGGTTATCTGTAGAGGAATCTGGTATATCGAATCTCCTCATTAGATTGAAGAATCAATAACGTCTACTTCGTCACTCTTGCTTGCTATTAATATTGTATAGGTATTTTACCTTTGAGAACGATAACCTCCCCGATAAGGATTTATCTCCACAGGATCTCTTCACACCACGGAAAATGCGATAAGATTTTCCCGGCCTATACCTTACGTGTACAAACCACGATAGCTTCCAGCGCTTCAAATTCAAATTAATCCGGATCTCAACTTTTTCTAGCCGGAAATTCAATCTAGCGATTTTGCATATATTGACAACTGCAGAAGCTATTGGAAAAATAAATTGACATTCTAACAATATATACTTATTTTTTTAAATCTTTTTTAATCACATTTATGAATAAACAATGAAGGGATGAGCTTCTATAGAAGGCGCGCTATTTAAAAAAAAATTATCTGTCGTTCAGATTGGAAACTATTTCGAAAAAAGCTTAGAGGCCATGCCTAAATCAGGTAATATTTTCAACAAATCAACTATATTAAATAGCAACTTAAAAAAAAAATCTTTGTATTGAAAATTATAGTATGACTTTAAGGATATGTATAATCGCAGGGAATAATTGTAGTAACGATATGAGGACTTCAAAATCGGTAGAATAAAGAGTAGATTAGTATTTAGATCTTTTTCATCATCCTGTTGAAAAATATTTACAGAAAAGAACTTGTTTGACTTTTGTCATTACAACTGACTCAAAAAATATAAACCAATTTGTAGGTTTTTTGGGTTTCGAACTATGGACTAAACGCCACCTTAGATTTAGTGATCTACGTTTGTATATTTCATGACAGACTAAGTATAAAGTACAAATATCTAAAACCTTTCATAAAGAATTTCAAACTGAAAAATTTTGCAGAAAATATAAGTTTAGATGGTTTTATACAAAATTTGAGAAAATTTTATAAATTCGTTTTTCAACATTTTTTTATCCTGTCATTAAAGTTAATACAGAGTACGAGCTACTATAATAACGAGTAGAAAAAATATGCAAGCTAGTGAAGAATTCACTTTTTGAAATGAACTTTAGAAAAATAAATCATGCTAAACAATTAAAGATATGGTATCAGTAATTTAAAAAAGTACTATCCTAAATAGCGCGCTATGCACGCTTATAACATACTCGTAAATTATTTTTTCTTACTGCCTGATTATTTACGTAAATATATTCTTAAATCTCAAGTACTAGAAAATATAATTTTTATTTTATTTTGCATTTAAATGTGTCAATTTCAATTCAAATTTTTTTCGTCTTTAGCTTTATCGGCTTTCATAAAAATTAATTTTATTTTTGTTTTTCAGTATTAATTACTCTATTTTGATTTTAATTTCTTAATCTTAATTTTGATCTCGTAATCATAATTACAATTTCTAAATTCTAATTTCTCATATTAAGTTTCTTAATATCAATACTTCTCTAATTTAATTTCTGAATTTCAATTTTCTTAATGTCAATTACAGTTATGATTTAAATTTTAATTTCTCAATGAGAATTTCAGTTACGTCTTCAGTTTAAATTTTAATATTAACTTGAATTTTCAATTTCCATTTAAATTTGGATAAGTCAATTTTAATCTTGCAGTTAAATTTTCAATTCCTTGATTTCAAATTCTTACTTTAATTTTTTAATATCAATTTTTCAATTTCAAGTTCTCGATTTTAATTTCTCAATCTTAATTTTAACTTCATCATTTCAATTTTTTAATTTTATTTTTAACATTTCATATTTAATTTAATTCTTCCTGATTTCAATTTCTCAATTGTAGTGTATCCGGTCCAA
>NC_046658.1:171559202-171575167 GCF_010883055.1 Belonocnema kinseyi | reverse complement strand
ATAGTATATATAGATACAATGCAATAGTTCTCAATGTTAGTGTCTCAATTAGGGTTTTCTAATCTTGATTCTAATTTATCGATTTCAACATGTCAATTTCAATACTAGCTTCTCATATCAAATTTCCCTTTTCTTAATTTCGATTTCTCAATTTCAACTTTTCAGTTCCAATCACTCATTTTCTGTGTTTCAATTTCATAATCTCAATTTAAATTTCTTAATTTTAATTCTAACTCCTAAATTTCAATTTTTTAATTTTATTTGTTGTTTCTCGCATTTAATTACATTTTATCGATTTATATTTCTTAATTTCTCGATTTCAGTTTCTCAATTTTAATGTCTCAATTTCAAATTCTCAGTTCCGATAACTCATTTTTAGTCTTTTAATTTATATATCCCAATTTCAATTTCTCAATCTTAATTCTAACTCCTTAATTTCACTTTTATTTCTAGATGTTCATTTTAATTTTCTTGAATTTGATTTCCAAGTTTAATTTCTCAGTTTCAATTTGTAAATTTGTCAATTTCAATTTCTGAATTAAATTCGTTGATTTCAATTTATCTATTTTATCCTCTTAGTTTAAGTTTCTCAATTTCAAGGTCTCAATTCCAATTCCTTTATCATAATTTTGACTTCTCAATTACAATTTCTGAATTTGAATTTTAGCTTCTCAAATTAAATTTCCATTTGTCCATTTCATTTTCAGTGTTTCAATTTAGGTATTAAAATTTCTTTTTCTCAATAATTTCAATTCCTTAATTTCAATTTTACAATTTTATTTATAGCTTCTCATATTCAATTTCATTTTTTTGATTTAGATTTCTCCATTTCAGTTTCTCAATTTCAATTTGTCAGTTTCAATTAGTCAATTTTAATTTCAATTTCCGAATTTGAATTACTCAATTTTGCTATCGCATTTTCAACTTCTCAGTTTTAATTTCTCAATTTTCTTGACTCAATTTCAGTTTCTTGATCCTTATAATGTTTATTTTAAAACTTAAGAATTTGACAATATTCTATTGTCAAATTTCAAAATCAAAAACTCTCTAATTTTACAAACTTACAATTCAAGGCTCCGTGACCTTCAAAATACTAATCGGATTAGATTCAGATTTTGCACAGGGTTTTCGAAACCAAAAGGAAAGATCGAGATCGTTCGCAAGTTATTTTTAATAAAATTTCAAAAAGAACATTTTAAATATTTTCAAACACAATTTTTTTCATGATTAAAAAGTTCTATTTACGTCTTTCCCTTAAACTTGTAAACTCCCAAAATTCATCCTCACGACTTTTTTCGACAAGAGTAAAATGATCCGATTTTTAGAATTTCCAAAATTAAAAAAAACGAAAATGAACATTTTAGGCCAAAAAATGCACGATATAAAAAGTGAAAAAGGAAACGTTGATTCTTGATAGCTCTACAATATTGTTATGGCAACTTTTTCAAATTTTCTTGAAAATTCGAACATTCAAATTTTCATCACAGATAAAGTAATGCAAGTTCAAAAATTCTATTTCGCGCTTAAACTATGTAACATACGAAACAAATCTAGGTATGAATAAAATTAATAAAAAAAAGATTTTTACTCAAAAAAGTTCCATGAATTTGTTTTTTTTTATAAATTGTTTTACGATAGAATGTGTATTTTTGGTTCATATCGTAAAAAATAATATAGAAAACGCATGCATGTTATTAAATGGAATAATATAAATTTCTTAATTTATTAAAATTACACATTTTTTAGGGTAGCTGAGGATGAAAATTAGAGCAAAATAAGGAACAAATATTAAAGCAATTGCGAAGAAAAAAATTCATACATTATTCTGCAATATCTGAATAAACAGTCTCAGACCGCGGTACAAAAGTAAATTTAATATTCAATTATAAAATAGAGTTAAAATAAAAGTGGAAAAGTTCGCACTTCGGAGACAATCGAGAGCGAATCCCGTGATGCGTGATGTAAATGTGTTTGTTAAAGCCGAAAGAGCCTTAACAAAAGAGAATTCACAATCACGAAATTGAAGTTGTCGATGCTTGACCTGTCATTTCAAAAGACCTCTGCAAAAATGTGGAGAAACTACAAAAACAGAGGGCGTATCGCGAGTTAAGCACTTTATCAAGCGCGAAGCGCGAGGCCCAACCGACGCGTACCCAATGCGGTAGCAAACATGCGAGCCGCGCACATAGCGCGCGGTTAAATTGTGCTCGCGCAGCATGCAGATTTTTAAAAATTTGAATGGTAGAAATTGGAAAATTAACAATTTTAAATTCTGGAATTTGAAGGATAAACAATTTATATGTATTCAATTGAATAAATTCATATTTGAAAATTCTTTAATTGTGAACAATAAAAGTGACACCGTTAATCTTGTTTTTTCAAATTACCTCTTAGAACTTTATGAAAATGAAAACTTTTCCATTGCTCATATCTGCTGTTTCAATGCTTAATGATATAAGATATTGTTGATGAAATTGCATGAATTTGGATTATTTTCTAGGAAAAAAATATTTTCTGATTTAAATTTTCGTAAGAGACGATGCTCAGTTTTCTCATGAAGAAACGCGTAAACAAGAGTGGTAGAAATGGCTACACGCTCAAAAATGGAACAACAGGCGCATCCGTCGACCATTATTTTCAGAGAGGTAAGTCAAGGGGAGTGCGCACAAAACTCGTAGAAAGTTAGAAACGTGGCTTCTATTTTATACCGCCTTCCATTTTCCATTTTACAGCCCTCATTTCCATTTTGTTACCGCTGCAGCTTAAATCTCTTGCGATGACGACTGTGGTATTTATTTAAATGTCTACCTGTACCCATTAACTTATTGATACCCCAATCTATTTATATCGATTTTTACTAAATTTGATTATTTATCAAGTAATAACAATTAGTTGAGATTTTGTATAAAATATTCAAGTACTTGTGTTATTCAAAACTAGGCAGTGTATATATGTCCAATGCTTTTGTTTTTCACGCCTGACTGCTCGCCTGAGTGACAACCGCAGATTCCGCTCACCCCGTGCAGCTCCTGTTACACCTACCTGCGGCGTGGTGTCAAATTTTCGGAAGGGCTAAAGAAGGGAGGGCTATTGAAGGGTTTAATTGTATATGTACATTTTATATTTAAATTTTATATTGTTTTAAGGGGATCCCCACCCCTTTGGATTTTAATATATCAATTTTTTATTACATTTTCTATGATTATTACGTTTTTAAATTATTTTATGAAAATTGCATACAGTTTGCAGCATTATTCACGGAGAAATGCAATCTCAACTTTTTCAACCTAAACTCGCTTTTCTCGAAACAAGGATTTCAAACTGAGTGAGTAAGATATCTCAAGAACGGCTTTGCCGATTGCTTTAAAATGTATGAGTTATTAAAAACACAGCGCTGGTAGGATTAAACGATAACTTAATATATATTATATACAAATATTTTTGCATCTAGTTTCGTTCAATCCCAGACAAAAACTGTCTACTAACGAATGCAAAACGCTTTTTTTGTTTGGACCACTCGTATATTGGCTGTAACGCGCTTATTTATGACTCTTTTATCACGAAAAAATTATAATAGCTTCTTCAGATATGTGACAATTAAATGTTAAAGCATTGGTAACAAAATAAATAAACCTGTGTCCGTAAACTGTCTTTTTAGTTCTCTATTTTGAAAACAACTCAAAAATTTACTTTTTGACTTAAAATGTCATTCAACGTGATTAAGAAGAAAGTTTTTCTCTGAATCATCTTCAGAAATTAATTTCGGCTTTCAAACAGCAGACAATAAGTTTCAAAAGCATTCGAAAATTAATTTTGAAGCAAGTATTGTATTTCTATATTAGTTAAAAATTTAATTGTTCATTGCACATGTAAAAGAGCTTAGTTCGTTTTTGCCATTTTAATTTTTTGGACATAATAATTTTAATTTTATATTTATTGTTTATCATTGACACAGCTTATTGTGTTTCTAAAAATATTCTCTATAATGAATATTGTACAAATCGTCAGAGTTCCGTTAAAACAGAAGTATTGCACAAGTCAAGCTTATCAATAATTTATATAGTTCTAAAATAATAACTGGCAATAACTCCGACAAAATAGAGCTATATAGAAATTTTCATTGTAATAAAAGAGTAATAAAGTAAATGTACATGGAAAGATAAAATAGGAAATACCGAATAACAAATTTTTAATAAACAATTACATATTCAAGCATGTAAACAAAGTGACACTTACAATGTTCTTTTAAATTATATAATTCACTTTGAGATTATGTCTTATCTTCTTAGTAATAAAAGAATGATCTAGTATATGAAAAAGAAAAGATAAAATCGGAAACACCAATTAACTGATTTTTAATAGTCAATTGCAAATTCAAGTGTGCGATAAGAGTAACTTATATACTATTGCGGCATTATATACAGTGAAACTCTTTAATAGCCCTTCCTTCTATAGCCCTTCCGAGAATTGACGCCGCGCCGCAGGTAGGTGTATCAGGAGCTGCGCGGGATGCGCGATATCTGCGGCTGTCACTCAGAGGAGTACTCAGACGTAAAGAGATAAAGATATAACTTTTTTTACATACTGGAAATATGTATTTGATTACTAAAAATGAGTTTTTCAGTAATTCCTATTTCTTCTTTTCTTGCACATTTACACTGTTACAAATGTCTGTTGAAAACTTCCGCTACATGTGTTGGAAGTTTATTTCCGAAACGTAAGGTAACGCTGCAATGCACAATATAATATTGTAGTTTCCAAATGCTGGTATTGGTATGCTACCTTACATGTATTGGAATTTTATAATATGAGCCTAGTAACTGAATACCCCGACATCTGTTGAAGCAAACAATTAGAACAATAACCGATGTAAATGATTTCTGAGAACACTTGTTCCTGGAAAAAAATAAATTTTCTGACGGAGCCAAAACATTTGTTAATGTATTGCGTATAACGCGCGTATTTATAGAGTTTTAAGTAATTCGTGGAATTAAAGGAATTCGTGAAATTCACAGAATTTACTGAATTAAAAGAACTCCCTGAATTCATATATCACCAGGAATTCACGGATGTCATGGAATTCATGGGATTCATGAAATTACTTGAATTCATGGAATTCATAGAATTCATGGAATTAACGAAATTTACGGAATTAGACGAATTCACGCTATGCACTGAATGCAAGAAATTTACGAGATTCATGGAATTCATGGAATTTACGGAATTCAAGGAGCTAAAGAAATTCACGGAATTCATCAAATTCACGGAGTTCATCAATTTCATGGAATACACGAAACTCATGGAATTTATGGAGTACATGGAATCCATAGATAAAACGAAATTCTTGGATTTCAAGGAATTATTCAAATTCATGGAATTCAAAATAATCAGTGAATTCACGAAATTCTTTCAATTTACAGAGTTCACGCAATTAATTGAATTCACTAGCTTCACGCAATTTATGTATTGAAGGAATTCACGGAATCAAAGTTATTTACGTAAATCAAGAAATTATCGAAATTCATTGAATTTATTGAGTACGCGGAATTCATGGAACTCGCGGAATTCATGGATTTCAATGAAATCATGGAATTCAAGAAATGTATAGAATTCGTCGAGTTCCACGAATTCCTTGAATGAATTAATTCCGTGAATTACTCGAATCTCTATGATTTTGGTGACTTGCATGAATTCCTTGAATTGCAAGTGGTACATGAATTCCGAAAATTCTTTTTTTTTTTAATTCTGCGTGTTTAAGATTTACATGCATTTTTACATGTTTTTATTTATTCTATCATATTTTATGTAATTATAATTTTAGTAGCTGAATACGCCTTCAATCAACAGCGACGTGAAAATATTGATTTCTTCAGCCAGTCTTTGGTCATTATGTTCTTATTCACATGTACAAGTCTGATTTCAATTAATCATACACACGGTTGTTGGCAGCGAGATTAGTCAATCAAAAACTTGTATATTTTTGTTTCGTTTAATTAATAAAAGGAATTCCTTAATTTAATTGAATTCCTTGAATTCCTTCAGTTAAATGAATTCCATGAATTCCTTCAATTCCTTAAGTTTCATGAATTCCGCGAATTCAATGAATTCCTTGAATAACTTTAATTCAATTATATTTTTGGCTTTGAGATGTTAAAACTAAATTAGGTATTAAAACTTTTTAATTCCGATATTCATCAGGATAGAATGAAAATTATAAATAAAAATTGTGGGTAGATTGTGGCTCTGTTTTTTATTTGAGAACAAGCAAAATCCTATTAACTCAAACATTAGGAAGAAATTTTTGTATTTATTGTTTTTACTATTGAACAATAATAAAAATTAGTCAAAGTAGATGCTCACTAGGCATTAATTAAGTCGTTCAAACATTCACCCTCTATACTTAACCTCTCCTACTCACCCTACGTTCCCATACTTCCCCTCGTCCCCCTACTTTCCTTCCTACGCTTTACTCTGTGCTGTCCCTTCTTTCTCTCTAAATGCTCCTTTCAATCGTTTCCCCTAAAACCCCGCCCCTGAATCCGGCAATTGTCCCTTCTCTTATTTCTCCTTACTTCCATAGGGCTCATTTATCCTACTTCCGATTATTCCCCTCGTTTTTCTTCACTTCCCCACCCCCAATGTTCCATCACTTCTCCTAACCTCCCTTCCACAAATTTAATTGATTTACCCTAATAGGAAAAAGCACAACAGATAGAGCGGCGAGCACCCGACTGAAACTGTAAGTAAATAAATCTCAAGAAATCAAGGAGACCATGAAGTAAACCTTTCTTCGATAGTTTTTGTATATTCCAAAATATGAGAGAAAACCAAGTTTTCCACTTTCTTTATTTTAGTATTACGATCAATTTAGAGAAAAAAGGTTAAAAAAAGAAGTCGAGTTCTAATTCCCTTTTAGTAACATTCCGGTCTCATCTGTGGGTCTTCGATAGAAAAAAAAAAATCTGTTTTATGCGTATATATAATTAATAATAATATAAAATGTATACACAAAAAGATAAATGAGACGTATAAAACAAAATTTTATCTTAAAGGTAATTTTCGAATTCAATCATAGTAATATGACCAAGCAAACGTCAACATTTAAAAATTCTTAGTAAGTCGGTTCATTGTGTACAGTGGAAAGTATTGGCAAACTGTACAAATTGGGAATTCAAATTAATTAATGATGCTATTATAATATTGATTCACGTTAAGAATTTCTGTTGTTAAATTATTATTGTACATCTCATGTGCTCATCCTTTAATGACACTTTCAATTAAGGGTAGTGGATAATTATTTTGTAGCAAAGTTATTTTGAATTGGTGTAAGTTTTCTTTTCTAGAATTTATGTACTTTGTTTAATACATCTATCAATTAAGCCTTTTACTTACCTGATTTTTAAAATAAATTAGTGTTGAGAATAGTAATTCAAATATGGGCCTGGCCATGACTGTTTTTGAACCAATTAGTGATTTAAAGAAGAGTGGTTTAGAGCTTAATTTCGATAAGAGTCTATTTTCAACATCTTCTAAAACAAGATAAGATGCAGTAGGCGATAAGGGTGAACCTATCGGACAACCAGAAATTGGTTTATAACATTTTTGGTTGAATGAAAAAACAGTAATATTAAAAACCGTTCTGACAGCTATATAGATACAGTGAAACTTTTCTATAGCGCCAATTTTGGGGCTGACGGTGGGTGGGAACTAACTCATTACAGCCCGCTTCGCTTTTGTTTTTTCATGCTTGAGTGCTCGCCTGAGTGACATATGCATATCCCGCGCAACCTGCGCAGCTCCTGTTACACCTACATGCGGAGCGGCCTCAATTCTCGGAAGGGCTATAGAAGGGAGGGCTCTTGAGGATTTTCACTGTACTTGTAATTCTTCTTCTATAACGTACAAAAATAAATCCAATGGAATGTTACCAAATATAGATACAACGTTTTGTAAAAGGTTTTCAATAGTTGATTTGTAATCTTCTGATTATGCATCAACTAAGATAGTACCTTTGTCTGCTTAGACAAAAATAACATCTTTCTGGTCATTTTGGAATTTTGTAGCAATATCTGAAATTTTATTAGAGCTTTTGAAATTATGGATTATTTTACAATTTGAGATTAAATCTGTAACTATTTTTTGAAAATTTGATTTTTTGTTATCATCTTCAAGGTTTTTTTTACACAATCTTCTATATAAGCAATAATATTATTATTAGTAGGGATATTTTTAGAGTTACAAGAAACCAAAATTTAGTGCCCAATGCTAAGGTTTCAGCTGTTTCATCAGGAATTGCTACATTCGATAAATTTTCAAACCATTTATTAACTCTGAAGTCTCTGTTCCTATTACATTCTAATCAGAGAAGGTATTAGATTTGTGTAAAATTTGAACCCCTCAGTTTTTGTCAAATGTTCACGTTTCGAGACCCACTGAATCCGAAAAACTGGATAAAAATCATAAGACGAACATTATCCATCCAAAAAATATCTGAAAATTTGTTAGTATTCGGTTTTTTATAGGATACGGATTTTTTGCTTTATTTATAAAAAAAAAACATTAAAAATAGAAAAATTGTATATTTCGACACACGACACAATTTCTTTATGAATAGAGAGATCTGATGCGCAACCATTCTTAAAAAATTGGAAAACGTACACGTTGAATAGTTTTGAGAGAATATCTTTAAAAATAAACTTAATATTAAAAAAAATTAGTTTGAAAAAAATTAAAGAGAATTTAAATGAATTTGATCAAATACCTCTGAATTTAGGGTGAATTTTAAAGACTTCAAGATAAATGAAACTAGCATTTGCGCGCCCTAGGCGCACTCAAACTTGCAAGCGAAGCGAGCCACGCGCGCAGGGCGCAATGAGAATGTGCCCGCGGAGCAAGCAGATGTTTTTTTTTTTGTAAAAGAAACGGTAATAAAAGGAATTTGAACTCGATTTCTTTTTAAATTTTGTTTCCCCAAAATAAAGAAAGTGGAAAATTTTGTTTTCCCTCATATGTTTTAAACTGTAAGAGTTTCTAACTGGAGCTACAATACGATGTAAAATTGGAGATTAACAAAAAATGTGTTGCCTAAACTACAATTTTGTTCAAATTTGCAAAAACAATTGTTTTATTTTTTTATTGAATAGCATGTATACTTGAGACAAAGAAATATGTTATTTTGCTGTTTCGGAAACCAATATTTTCTCTATTTCGCGATTTTGGATTATTCATCTTTTTTTCAATTTGAACATGTTTTAAACGCCACAAAACATTTTTTGCAATTTAAGAAAAATAATTTCTTAGAAACAAACTAATGAAATTTTAGGTAAGCCAAATTCAACTTTTTCCAAAAAGTTGTGCATTCAAATGGCAAAACTGAACATTTAAAAAACTGGCCACAATTTTTAGAAGAATAGGAACATTTGATTGAATTTTCGAACAAAAAAATTAACCAACAATATTTTGTGGTTAAAGAAATCATTCACAATTTGTTATATTTGAACGTACACATTTTTTTATGAAAGTTTCCAGGCTACTACTTAGTGTTTTTTGACTTTGTAGATTGAAGGCCTGTCCGATCTTATCAAGATGCTACATAACATTTTTTTTACTTTGGCGAGTGATGAGAAAACTTAACACTATTTAAGAGGACCAGTGCGATGATGCCAGACAGTTTTAAACATTCTTTGATTTTGCGCAATGATTCCTGAAACTGCCATACTTTAAAAAGTACTACGGGAAGTTGTGAAGCGGTTTCTTGGTGTTTTTATACTTCGGAGAGTGGTGGCCCAATATTCCATCCTGTCGGAAGACATTCCTGGTGTTTCCAATCAGCTACTGAGTGTTTTAAAATTTTTTGAGTAATGACCGAACCCATTAACCTGTTGAAGGACCTTCTTAAAGTTCCTAAGTAGCTACTTAGTTTTTATTAAATTTGAGGAGTGATGCCCAAAACTGCCCGATGTTGCCAGGCACCTGTTTAGTCATTTTCACTGCGAGAAGTCATGCCTGAAACTGCTACTTTGTGTTTTTTACTTTAGGGAGTGATAAACAAATATGTCACTGTGTGAAAAGATCTGCTTGATTGCCTGGCTGCTACGTGTTTGTTTTCACTGTAGAGTGGTGACTGAGTCTGTTAACCTATGATGAGACTTTCCTGATGTTAACAGGCTGCTACTGAGCGTTTTTTTTTTACTTTCAGAAGTGATGTCTGAATCTAAACCCCAGTAAAATGACCTGTCTGATTTTGCCAGGCTAGTCAATGTTTTTTACTTTGGGCTGCGATGCCTGAAACTGTCCCTTGTGATAATACCTGCCCAATATTGTAAGGCTGACACTTATCGTCTTATACTTTGTGCACTAAAGCCTGAAACTGGCACCCTTTGGGAAGAGCTACCCGATATTGCTAGTTTGCTGCCTATTATTTTATGCTTCAGGAAGCAATGCTGTGAGTCTATTAGATATAGCCTGAAACCGAAACGGGTTAGTCATTCTATACTTTGGGAAGTTATGCTCAAGCTCGAATTAACTTACATGCTTTGCTCAAGAAAATTTTTCCCAGGGAGTATTTATTTTGTGCTTAGTGATATTTAGGGAAACCTCCAGCAAGTATGTAGATATAACAAGTGATGCCTAGTTTCTTCTGGAGATGATGTTCTGGGAAGGCCTGTCTGGTGTGGGGGCTTAACGAACTCTTTAGAAGACGCAGGAAAGTGCTTGTACTCTGATAGCTTCTATGGTCAACTTCTCCACTTGAGCGAAGTTTTCTGAAGTCATGTTTTATTCTACACTAGCCTGAAAGCTACATATTGATGCAGCAGTATAACAGACAAAGGCAGCCTTTGAACAAACAGATCCGAAATTATAAAACACCTTGAGATTTACACCTAAGGTTATTCACTGGTTATGATCAGTAATGATTAAATCAACTGTAACTTATTTCTTAGTAATCTGTGTGCCAAGAACCAGTATAGATAGTTCCAGGAGTCATCTGAAAATCCTGAAAATTAATTTTTCCTTTGTAACTAGGGCAATGAGAACAATCCCAACAACTACATTGTAATCTATCTTATGTATTCCACAGCTGCAGCTTCTAATTAGGCAGACGACTACAGTGAAGTCTTTGAATAAAATATTTTCAAAAAGTAAGTATCCGTATGTTGAACAGAGGAGAAGTAAGTTATTTTGAACAACTTGATTCGTTTGATACACATACGGTTCTACAGACTTTGTTGACTCTATGCATGGGGTATTTGGGATAAAATGTAGTGCTTAAATATCAATCGCAACTTGGGAAATTTCCTTATGTATTTAGAGCTGACATCGTGACTATTAAGGTCGGTGGAGAGAATATTCTATACAGACTTTTCGGAGTGGCCTCGAAGAACTTTTCAAAGTAACTTCTTGCGAAAAGTGTGACTACAAAAGTCCTTAACAGACCTGAGCCATACAGCGGATCTTAGTGTGCTTCAGCTAACTATTCCAATGAAATATAGCTGTTAGAAAACACCCGAGGTATTGTAAGATGGCTATAGGTATGATTCAAATTAAAAACTTTATCAAAAACCCATGTTAGGGAAAGTAAACAAAACTCCTGGATTCAGCAAAATGGTAGCAGAAATGCTCATGGACCACTGCCGTTTAAAGAAGCACCTGACCAAAATGGTGGGCTTCGTTGTCGATTATGCAGCTTTCGCAAGAAAACAGCACATACAATATTTTGCAAATTTGATGTGCTTGTAATGCTCAGAGTAAAGGATTTAGGAAATCATTTTTGTGAATTTATAAGACTTAAATGCTACAGCCTATTTGTAATAATAACAATAATAATAACTGACGGAAATTGTTAGAATGATTCCAAAAGCTGCAACAAAAGTTTTTACGTTAAAAACTTTTAAAAAGTATATCTTTTGCTGAAATCTCATTATCGTTAATTGAATCGGATAATTTCTTTTTATGAGAAGTTGATTGCTTGACTTTAAAAGATAAAAATGTTCCTTTTTTTCACAGTTTATCGCACGAGGACATTTTTAAGGATTTAAAGTTTGATTTGTATAACCCTTGGAAAGCTGTTTGTTTCTCATGAATCTCTTTGTTTATATTGATCTATGATTAAGAAAAATGTTTTCAGCAAAATTTATAATAATTTTTTATTTGATATAAATCTCTTGAAATACATTTAATGACTAACTAATTGAATCCAAATTTCATGACTACAAATTTAAGAAATCAGAAACAATTATAAATTCTCCTAAGAAACTTTTTTTAATCATCGATATGAAATAAATAATAAGACTTTACAAAAATAAAACCTAAAAAAAATTATGTTACAAAAAAGAAATCGAATTAAAGAATAGCAAAAGAGTGTTTTTGTATCAATTTCTTTTTAATTAGGCAAATTTAACATTTGTAGAAATTTACAGAAATTTAAAATATTTAGAATTTTCTAAAAGTGTCGGAAATTTTTGGTAATTTTGGGTATCTGCTGGTAAATCCTGATAAATGGTCGTATTTCATTTCTTTGATTCGACTCAACCTTCAAAAAAATTTGTCAAAAAAATTAACTGATCGGCTGTTAAATGTTATTGTTTACCTCTGATGTCAGCTTTTGCTACCTAGGTACTAAAAATCAGAATTTCAGCCCCGCTTTATAGACATTAAGAAAGCTGAAATATGCATATATAATGAAAAATATTTATTCGCGGCGCGTATCGTTTAGTATGCAGTATCTTATTGTGAGGTCGTGGAGACAGAAATTAACAAGCCGAGAATCACGAGCCAGAAACTATTGTAAATTTTCGCGATACAGTAACATTCCTTGAGAAGCCCTCTGCCAAGCGCACAGTAAATTAGCAAATGAATTTAAAGGCAGGATGAAAAGTGAACATTGCCGCACGCGGCCGCTTGTTGGTCACGTAGTAGATGCTCGCTCATCCTCCTTTTTCATGCCCCTTTCCATCAGCCACCGCCTCAAACCCTCTCACCATTCATCCAGGGTGGAAGCAGATGCTCTAAATAGCCCACAGGGAAACCAAAGCTCACCTCTACACCCCATCTTCGTGAATGTAGCCCATGTAGCTACTGCACATATTACAGATAGCCGAAAGACCATCCACCTCACCACTAAAGAGAATTTTCATTGCAGATAAATCATCGCCTTCACTGGGCTCTTTTATTATCCTTATCAAAACTACCTACGACTATTGGAGTCCATATCATTATTCATCTTTTATCGCTTTTCCTATCTTTCACCTTTAACTTTGATCTAAAATTTCGATTTTATCAACTTCGGAACTTCTGTTCTTCATGTTGGATACTTAAGGAGGAAATTGGAAATTAGTCTTATCTCGCATAATAAGTCCTGCTTCGGGGGTAGACAGCCATTTAGCTGAAGCTATTGAAATCAAATTTGAACAGGATTTAAATTAATGAGCGAGCACTCTTGTGTCAACACCTCTGGCATTCAGTGTGAGCCGTCAAGGGATGCTCAGACGGTTTAGACAAGCGAGCACAACCATGAATCTGGCCAACGAATTAGCGGCCTTATTACGCGAGATGAGGGTACCTAATGAAAAATCTGATTTTGGATCCAGACGCTGCGAGGTTATTTTGTTGTTGCTTAACATTTTCTGTGAACTAATAACTGTCACATAAATGACGGGATTAGCTGCCCGGAAAATCTCGACTCAGGTAGTGTCCAGATGTTAAGCCAATTCTAGATTGGATAGAACCTGAATTGATAAATGTATGCACTGTACAACAGTTTGTGGGGATTTTCCCAAAATTGTTCGGAGATTTTATTCACCAAAATTCGAGAATTTCCCATAATTCGCCTTTGGGAAAACTTACTAAAATAATTTGTGAAATATTACAAAAGAAATTTTGGAACTTTCCCCAAAACAGATTTGGGAATATCCCCAATATTTTGGTGGAATCTTAATAAAACCTTAGTTAATTTTAACAAAGGCATATTAGCGAAAATTTGCTAATTTTCTGAAATTTTATCAAAAATTTAGAAAAATTTCTCCCTAAGGCAAAAGGATAGTGTGTACAAACTTCAAATTACCCTGAATTTTTAGATTATTAATAAAAAAAAGCAAGGGCCACAGCTTACACAATGTGTGCGGCATTTCTGTTGCGAGAGAGGAGGCATCTTCCGCCCTGGCGGATTTTCTTCCGAACTACTAGCTCAGAGCAGCGAGATTTAAATATTAACTCTTATTCAAAGAAAACTACTGCAAAAAATGTATTTAGAAATGATACACTAATTTTCCGCATGTAATATGTAAAAAAGTTATTACATTCTGACCTAAACAATAAATATTTATGAAAGGAAATCTTTGAAGCGGCTACAATATTAATAAACTTTTTATCCAAAAAATTGATACATATTATTTAACATGTAGTGCTAGTTTATCAAATATTTTAGGGCAAAATACCTTCCCAAAAATACAATAATACTGCGAGAATCTTTAAAAAATGTACCTAATGTACGTGGGAAATTAAATATAATTTTTTTTAATGGTTCCCTACACATGTGCATATCATTCAATTCCCTAAACTGTAAGGAATATTTCCAAACTTTTGTATAAATTACTATCTGCTTCGGAAAATTTCTCCAAAAAATTGTAGGTATCATCTACTCCCTAAATTTTTGAGAACTTTCTCAAATTTTTTATAGAATTATAAGAACTTTTAGGAAAATTTCCCCAATTTGTGGGGAAAATAATTTTCCGAAACGAAAATGTGGATTTTTCCCTACTAAAAAGTGAAGAAAATTCCAAAAAATTGTTATAGTGTACGAAGAATGACCACAAAAATATTGTTAATTTTTGCAAAGTTTGGGAAATTTTCCTTAGAAAGTTTTCGGTAAAATTTCCTCCTTATAACGGTAAGTTTGTTACATATTTGGGAATCGTGCCCAAGTAACTTCGGGAAAAATGCACAAAGATTTCGCTAATTTTTTCAGTGTTCAGGGAATTTCGTGTAAACAAAATTTTCGATAAAATTTCCTCATTATTTCGATAAATTTGTCATATATTTTGGGTATTTTCCCAAAATAACTCAGGGAAAATTCCAGAATGATTTTCGTAATTTTTACAGTGGTCAGGGAATTTTCCCTACAAATTTTTTGGTTAAATTTCCTGGCTATTACGATCAATTTGTTCAAAATTTTGGGAATTTTTCCTAAAATAGCTTCGGGAAAATGCCACAACAAATTGTGTAATTTTTCTAGAGTTTGATGAATTTCCCACAAAACAGAATTGAGAAAATACCCTATATTTTTGTGCAAACTTACTGAAAACGTAAGGAATTTTCCGGAAGAGCTAGTACTGTAGTAGTAGACTAAAAATTTGCAGTGATTGCCAATTTTGTGTGATTTCCTTATTCGCGAACGTAATTAGATATTTTTATCAGTGGATAAATTCCTAAAACGTGAGAGCGTTTATTTATACCCTGAGTCTTTAGAAAAATTACAATCAATAATGAAAATGCTGATTCCAATTTGGTAATTTTTCACGAATATTTGAGTAATATTTCTTTTAATTTTAACAAAAAAATACGATTGGTTAAAAAAATCACTATATTTTGCGCGATTTCTCAATTTATAAAGCAAAATTTTTTAAAAAGAAGTAAAATTCCTCAAATTTCTTGAGATTTCTTTATTTCCTAAGTCTTTGAGAAAATCACAATAAATAACGGAAATATTACCTTTAAAAACGGTATTTATTCACAGATACTGAGAATTTTTTTTAAATCTTAACGGGAAAATCACCAATTTTGAAGAAAAAATTCCACATTATATTTTGCATAATTTTTCACTTCGTACTAGCAAAATTACTTAAATGGTGCAAAAATTCGTAAACCATTACGAGATTTATTTTTTTTCCAAGTTATTGGGAATAAAAAATTAATAATGAATAATAAATAATAAATAATAAGGAATAAATAATGAATAATGAATATTA
>NC_046658.1:171548245-171559102 GCF_010883055.1 Belonocnema kinseyi | reverse complement strand
AAATAATTATAAAGAAACTATTATAAACTAATTATAAAAATATAAAATAATATAATAATAAATAATAATAAATAATAAATAATTGTAATATTGCAGTTATCAGTGGTAATTTTTCCAGAAAAATATTAGAACAAGATTTTTCAAATTTTAAGAGGAAAATTACCAAGAGCTCAGGAAAAATTCCTGACCATATTTCGGATAATTTTCCACTGAATATTTGAAAACTGTAATTTTCCACAAATATTACAAACATTTTTTTTTTAATTTAAGCAATTATTAATGATGAGAATAAATAAGGAAAAATTGTCTATTATATTTCAGTTAATTTTCCACTTCATCCTTGAAAATGGTAATTTTACACAAATATTGGAAAAATATTTGTTTTGGATTTTATCAACTATTAATGATATTGATATTAATGTTAAGAATGACTTAGGACAAAGTCCCTATTATATTTCGGTTAATTATCCACTTAATCTTTAAAGAAGGTTATATTCCATGTAATCTTAAGAACTGCAATTTTCCACAAATGTTGAAAACATTTCCAATTTTATAAGAAAATAAATTTCCGTGCCTAAATAGGGAATTTTACCTACAAAATATTAGGGAAAAATGCCGAATTTTTTAAACTTGACCGGCGAAAACACAGCTGAACTCAAGATGTAGTTTTTTGCATTTTTCCTGTCCCCTGGCCAAAACTCCAGGCAAATGCAATTATTTCTAATAAATTCGGATGCAGCCACGGGCTATCAGTTGTTGTGATTCAATTAATAAAGTGATTCTAGCTCACCTTAAAATAGAAATTCGCGCAGTCCTATACTCACTAAAATAGGTTTTAAACCGAACGGAGAAAGCCAATGAAAGCGTTTGAAATTCTGGAAAATTAATTGAAATACATTAAGAGACTTTTTAAAGCCTTTGAAACCATTGAATTCGTGAAAAATCTGATTAAATCTCTTAAAATCGTTTAAGAAACCCTAGAAATGTTTTGAAATATACTCGCATCTTATAAGGTCACATAACACTTTTCCAAATTCTTCGGAATTATATAAAATACTTTAAAGCCGTTTACACTTTTTCGAATTCCTTAAAAGCATTAAAGTCCTGGAAAATTTCAGGAAACATTTTTAATCTCCTAATGATTCCTTCGAATCCTTGAAACCACCTTAACATTGATAAAATCCTTTAAAATATTTTAAGATAGCCGAAACTTTTTTAAAGTCCAAAATTCTTAGCAATATTTTATTACACCCTAAAGTTTTTTGAATCTTTTAAAATTACCTAAAATCCCTTCGAATCCTTGAAATTTTTTTAAAATATTCTAAATAGCGCAATTATAGTAAATAAATTATTTAAAATCCGATATTAGTATACTTTATTACAAGTAGTTCAATATTCAGACAGTCGTTAATTTTACATACAAAAAATTATTATTTTTATTTTCATTTTTGGAAATCTTCAAAAATATTTTAGAATATTTTTAAATTTCATTTGGAAATTATTCTTTTAAAATAAAAATAATATTTTGAAACTCTTTAAATAATTTTCATAATCTTTTATTTATTCTCTTAAAAACTCTCTAAACTCTTCAAAACCTTCTGAATATTTGTTTCGATTTTTTTTTAATTTTCTCAAGATTTAAATTATTTTCAAATATTTTTAAAATTTCGGAAACTATTAAATATGATTTTAATTTTCTTATGAAAACCATGAAAGAAATGGTCAGTATATCTTCTTTATTCCTTTTTATAATAGTTTGGGAAGTCTTTTGCTATTCTTTGAAATCTCTTTAAATATTATTTAAAACTAATTCCGCAAAATAAAAATAATTATAAATTTTTCTCGGAATCTCAGAAAAACTTTTGTGATCTCTTAAAATTCCGAAATCTTAGGATATAATTTGAAATTCCATGAAACATTTCTTTAATTTTCCATTCAAATGTATGTTTCAAAATAAAAAATCATTTAAAATGTTTCCAAGAATCTTCATAAAATTTGTGTGATCTCCTGAAACTTGATGAGATTCTCAAAAAGTTTCTTTTTTTTTAAATCTTAAAAATTCTATACTTTGTTTTAATTTTTTTTAATTTCCGTAAAATTCAATTTATTTTTTAATCCTTTGATTATATCAAAAAATCCTCAACATTTTCTGACATAATTCATAGTTTTACTCAAAATTTTTTTATTTCCTGCAAAATTGAAAAAGTTGTCATAGAGTCTTCCACATTCTTTTAAGACATATTTAAAAATGTTTAAACCGAAAAATTAATCTTCAAACATAAAAAACCAAAATATTGTTTGATTTTTACAGAAATTGTACTGTCAGCTTTGCCCATTTTGTTGTAACAGATATGCTAAGTTTATGTTTATAATTCTTTTATTATACTCTTCAAAATTAAGAAGATTAAAAAATATTTTAAAAATATTCAATTAATAAACATATAAATAGACATTAAAGCAGTATTTATAATTTAAATATCCTTTTCTTGAACTTGATATTTTTCCATAAATATTTCGTTACGCTTTGACATTTGATTAGCTAACTTTCATATCATCTCAAATCAATGTATAGCGACTTACGGAATATAAAAAATTTACTTTTTGTCTGTTTAATTGTCATAAACTAATATGATAAACAGAGTGGCGAACAATCTAATAAGAAAAAATTTTGTTATTGCTAAAAGTGATCCAAATTCGAGGAACTACGCTACTTTTAAACAAATTTAAAATTTTTGAGAGTCGTAACAGTTCCGATTATACTTCTGGACTTCTTCATAAGATATCTACATTAAAGTGTCACAACACTTTCTAAACAAGTCAAAATTTAAAGAACTATGGCACTTTTAAGAAATTCCTAGTTTTGGAATTCTAAAATTTTGAGAGTTCTAAGAGTTCTGATCATAGTTCTGAACTTTTTTATGAAAGCACTACAAACAAAGTGTTATAAAACATTTCGATAAATTCCAAATTCGAAGAACTATGCTACTTTTAAGAAAATCAAAAATTAAAATTTTTGAGAGTTCTAAGTGTTTCGATTGGAGTTCTGGACTTCTTCATAAGAGCTATACAGGAAAGTGTTACAACACTTTTTAATGAAGTCAAAATTTAAAGAACTATGGCACTTTTAATAAAATTCCTAGTTTTGGAATTCTATAATTTTGAGAGTTCTAAGAGTTCTGATCGGAGTCCTGGAAATTTTCTGTTCCAAAATGTTGCGAGTTCTAAGAGTTCTGACCGGAGTTCTGGACTTTTTCTTGCAAGCGCTGCAAAAAAAACATTATAAAACTTTAATGTTCGGAGTTCTAAGAGTTATGATTGGAGTTCTGGACTTCCGCATGCAAGCACTGTAAAAAAGTGCCATGCAACTTTTTGATCAAGTGGAAATTCGAAGAACTAAGGCACTTGTAAGAAAATTAAAAAATTTATAATTCAAAATTCTTGAGAGTTATGAGATTTCTGATTTGAGTTCTGGACTTCTTTACGCAAATTCTACAGAAAAATGTGAAAACTTTTCAATAAAGTCAAAATTAAAAGTACTAAGACACGTTAAAGCAAATCAAAAATTTTGGAATTCCAAAATGTCAAGAGTCCTAAGAGTTCTGATCAGAGTTTTGGACTTCTTACGAAAAAGTCAACAACTCGGAGCAGAACTCTTAGAACTCTCAGCAGTTTAGAATTCCAAATTTTATGATTTTATAAAAGTGCCGTGGATCCAAAAGTGTTATAACACTTTTTTGTAGAGCTGGCTTCAAAAAGTCCTGAACTTTGATCAGAATTCTTAGAACTCTCAACATTTCGGAACTCCCAAATTTCAGAAGTTTCAGTAGAGAACTGCTATGAGAACTCTAAGAACCCGCAATGTGTTAGAATTCTAAAATTTTGGATTCTCTTAAGTGCCGTACTTTTTCAAATTTAGACTTGGTCGAAAACTGTTATAAATCTTTTTTATAGAACTTCTATAGATGAGTCCAGAACTCTAGACAGAACTTTTGGATTATTCGAACGAAAAATTTGGTTCAACAAGAAAAAGTTCAGCAAAAGGTTCAGCAAGAAAAAGTTCCATGTTCAGAAAGTGGGGGGCAAGATACTTTTTTTGAAACCCGTTTTTTTTTTGTGATATTAGCCAGAACTATTTTTATAAATGATCAGGAACTGTAGAACTTTGTTCAATCTACGCAGAACTCCAAAAAAAAGTTCACTTTTGCAAAATTGGGGGTGGGTGTGAGGTTAGCCCCCCGTCTTCGAAAAGTGAGGTTCTAATGCTTTAGTTATCAGAACTATCGCTAAAAAATATTTTAAAAAGTCCAGAACTATTGAAGAGACACCCAGAACTCTAAGAAAATATAAATTTTTTCAATATTGGGGGTACAATTTCACAGGGATGCACCATCAACTAGTTTTCATTCTGTCCCCGTCAAAATGCTGCACAAGCAGGAGCGCGTGGTTTGGACGGCGAATTGGAGTACGACTCGTAGCGTTAAACTTTTCACGAGTTTTACGCCCAAAGTGGCGAAAGCATGGCGAGCAAAAAGCGACAAAGGCGCGAGCCGAATAATTTATGTGATCATATAGATGCAATCGCATTTGAATATTCACAACTATGCGCGTCGTTGGAGCTGGTAACTTTATAATTACCAAGTAAATTACCTTGGCCCAACCCCTGGTCCATCCAAGTTCGGTTCACCGGCCACGGTCTTCTCATCCACCAATCTTTTACCAACCTAACACCCCCCTCTCCCCACCATTTTCTCTAAAAGTGCTCTTCTCTTTGGTACCACCACATTCCCAGCACCTCCGAGGAACGTGAATTTATTGAAAATTAAGCCCGATTTTATCGCGTGGAAACTTTCCAATTTTCCACGGTTACTTTCGCGCTCTATTTCAACCGAGAAAAAAATACCGCCGCACTGAAGTCGTGGAGAGTAGCGAGGCGTTTAATGCGCTCCTTTTTTTTCCCTTCGCGACCAGGTGTCAATATGATAGTTTCTTAGCTTTTTAACATTCGAGGTATTTTACTATTATTATAGTATACATGTTGTTAGATCATTCATTTTGTTCGAAAAAATATTATGAGAGAACACTTATTTAATATTGCGTATTGGGGTTGACGACCTTGAAAATCTTGACCTTGAGGCAAGGGGACTTACGGTAGCAAAGCACCCCAAATATGTCTGCGGTCATAAATACTCAAAAACTTAAAAAACAGGTTCTGAATTAATTTTCAATATTTAACCTTGACCTTCTGAAGGTCACATTAAAATATTGAAATCTACCTTTTTAAACGTAAAATTTTTCGTTCTTCGCAACTACGGTTACAAATATAGGGTTTCCTATTAAAAAAACTGACTTTGACCTTCAAACGACCTTGAAAATTAACCGTGTGGTCACAGCTATTAGCACATGCAGATGGCTCCCATGCTCCTACACAACTTTTGTTAAAACAATTTTTTCGTATCTCGTGAATTGTGAACTACTGTACTGCAGAATTTGGAACGATGTCAATCACTCATTAAAACAAGTAAAAACAAAAATGGTCAAAATATACGACATGTGCCTACAAAAAGAGTTCAGTAGCCTAGTGAATATAGTACTTATAATATTTAACTTTTTTACTTTTATTTAATTTAGAAAATTGAGTAATTGATGTTAAATGATCTCAGACTTTCCCCTCAAAAAAAAATGTTAGGAGGGGAGGGCGGTAACTTCGATTTATGTTCTTATCTTTCCTCTCTGTTTATATTGTCAGAAAAAATCTAAGGAAATTCACAGAACTGCTTTCAATAATTCATAACGTGCATGCTATTTTCAAAAAATGTCGGCAAAAAATTCAAATTAAAAAGAATTTTTAAATTTTTCTTTGAAGTTTTTGTATGTGATAAAACCTGAATACTGTCCCACTTTTTTACTACAGACTAGTCACTTTAAGGAATTTTAATGTGAATTTTAAAAAATTTTTAAATTTGCAGGATCTTAGTGTAAAGAATTAAAAAACAGTCATTATCACATAAGGGTGGTCTAAGGTTATACCTGTAAAAATTTAACTTTCAATGTTTTGTGATAAACCCCCTCCTCCTACCGACTTTTTTTGTTTGCCGGAAAAAGGAACAGCGTAACTTTTTTTTTTCAACATTAATCTGTACCCTGCGCTTATGAAATTGACATAAGTTTTTGAATGGAAAAATCTCTATTTTAAAAAGAATAGAAAAAATAAATATTTTACGCCCCTATTTCACTTTTTTTGTGCCCGGAACAATCCACAAATAATTTAAAATAACAGCTTTCTATCAAATACATTAATGAACAAGGCATTTTTTGGAATTTTTTAACGTAAATTATTTCTAACTTCTAAGTGACGATTATGCAAATAATTTTAGATTTTTAAAACAATTAATAGCCTTCTGTAAATCGGGAATAGTTATCATCATTCGGAATAATTTATACAAAGCTGATGAATGCTCATTTTTAAAACTTATTTTTTTTCCCCTAAAATTGTAAAAAGTTATTATTTTCTGGAAATAATTAAAAAATTAAACATATCAATAATGTTGAGAGCAATATATTTTAAGTGATATTTGGTAATTATTTTAACAACTTTCATTTGTTTAGAAAAGTTTTTCTCGTATAAAGCAAAAAAAGTTATTTTCTGGAATTAATGACACAATTAACAGATTTTGAAAGCAATATTTTTTTCTAAAGGGCATTAAGCCATTTTTTAAACAATTTCTTTCTCAGTCAATCGTGTAAGTTATTATTTTCTGTAATTCATGATACTATGTACGAAAGTTATGGGTAATATTTAAATTAAAATGTCCTTTAAAAATATATTGCTTTCTACATTTTTCACTTATGTCATTATTTTTAGAAAATAGTATCTTTTTACGATTGTATCATTTATTCCACAGGTTAATTTGACAAAAAAAATTAGGCTTTTTTTCCCCGCGAAAAAATAATTAGAGGGGCGGGGGGTTATCACCGAAAATCGAAAGTTGAAGGAGAGGAGACAGGCAGTGAGTGACGGAAAAGAGTATCAGAAAAGGCTAAGTGAGAAATGAACAGGTAAACGAAGTAGAGTTGTTGAGAATTGAGAAGGCGAGTAGAAGGATGATAGAAAAATTTGTGAAGACAGTGACAGTAGAGGTGGGATAGGAAACAGTAGGGCTGAGATAGGAATTAGGGGCCCAGGTAGGAGAAAATGAAAAGTAGGGATGAGGTGGCAGGGAGAATGATAGAAAAAGGGGTTAAGGGTAATTATCTGTTGAAAGATGTAGAGTACGAAAATGATGGGAGGAGGGGTTTATAAAAAGGTGAAGGAAAAACGATAATGGAGTACAGAAGTTGGTTTAAGGAGACTTGATGGAACTGGACATGGAAATATGAGATGGGTGGGGAAGTAGAAAATGGCATATTGTAAGAGAAAGATGTATGAGTAGCGGATTGTGAAGGGAAATAGGAATGAAGAGAGGACTTACAGATTTAAAAGGCAAATATGATAGGGGGGGTATGAGAGGGGCTCTAAGGGATGGGGTCAGCAAGTGGGTAAGTAGGCGGGATATATTGAAGGTGGTGGACTGATCAAATAGGATATAGGGCTGGGATATAAGAAGAAAAGAATGATATGAGGATAGAAGGATAGGTGGATAGGAGGACAGAAGGATAGGAGGATAGGAGAATAGTAGGATAGGATAATAGAAGGATAGGAGGATAGGTGGAGAGAATGATAGGAAAAGGCGGGATGGCGAGAGGAGGGTTGTGGTGGGAGAAGCAGAGGGAGTAAGCAGTATATAGCTTATTATGAAAAGTTAGTGATAGGGATGTGATAGGATCGGGCAGGAGGACATTTGTTAAAAAGTAGGGTAGGGCATTGAATAGTTGTATGATGGTGAAGTAGGAAATGCACCGGATGGGAAAGTAGGAAATTGGCGAGAAGTATGACAAGAAAACTATCGATGGTAAAAAAAAGAGAAGTACACTAAACTCTGGCTTTCAGTCAAGTGTCGGGAGTAGCCTTCACATAAGCCAGCAGGTCTAGCAAGGCCAAGAACAGGGTTACTGAAATCGAGAGTTTGGTGTAGTTGAGGAAGTGGGAGAAGCGGGAGGGCACATAGGAAAGGGAAAGGATGCTTGAAATGAGCGGGAAAGTGAACTTAGATGAGATGGTAAAAAGCGGATGGTGCGGATGAATAGGTGAGAAGAGTGGAGTGAGAGGAGAAGAAGATTTTTGGTCAGCCTACAATAAACGTTCAGTTTTCTTAGTTAAATTAAAATATAAAAGTTAAACGTAGAGACTTAGAAGTTAAAATTTTTAAAAATAACAGCAAAATTTCATTATAGGGGCTACAGAACCCTGTTTTTTATGTGCATTATTCCTACTTTAATGTATTAATTTTAATTATTTTTGCTTCTATAAATTACACATTAAAATAACGAATTCTGGATAGAATTAAAAGTCTTTACACAAATCGTTTCTAACTTCATTTTCTTTACAAAACCTCTACAAAAAGACTTCTTTTTCAAAAGATGAGCTTTATTTTAACTAAAAAACTTCACTTTGAATGCATTTGTTACTGAAGCTGTTTTATTGTTTACCGAATTCAATAAACTCCGTTGAGAAAAATAACTAACTTAAATCTCAGTTTTACCCTTGAAAGAACGTAGGGAACAAACTTAATGTAAAGACCTTTGTTCGAGTACTAAATAAGTTATACGCGAAACCAATCTCGTTTTCGGTTGGGACAACTTTGCAGGTATATATTCCACGCAGTGTTCGACCCCTGTGGAATCATAGAAAATCCGTAGTGTCCTAACACAATGGAAACTTTTGCTAGCAATTTTAACGAGATTCTCTGAACTCTGTCACAATATCGGACAGTCTACCTTAACGCGAATATAATGTCACCTCTAAAATCCATTAATTTTACGATTGTACGCAGAAAAGTTCGTTGGATACCTGAATTTTCACATTCTCATCAGAGAAAGTATTAGATTTTGTTAAATTAGAACACCTCAATTTTTGTATAATGTCTACGCTTTTAGATCTTCTGAATCAAAAAACACGTTTCCGCGAATTTGTCTTACTGTGTGTGTGTGTGTGTTTGTGTGTGTTTGCTCGCATCTGGATGTGGGCGTGGATGCGGGTGTTTTTATTCTATTGGAAAAATTACTTTCGAAAGAATACACGGATTGGATTCGATTTGGATTGATCTCCAAATTTTGGATGAAAATCCAAAAAGTTAGAGCGTTTTCAAAATTATCACGACTAATTTTCTTTCGATTTGAAAATTCTTTGTATGGCTATTCGTATTACCTAAAAAGATGAACAATTTATTCTTCTGATATTGTTTAGTGAAAAAAAATTACCAGAGTTGTAGCATTTACAAAATTTCAAAACAGCAAACGAAAATAAAAATTTTAAGCCAAAAAACAAACGATGTGAAAAAAGTCAAGAAAACAGAAAAGATGTTTTTATAACACTTCTATTTTAATATATAAAAAAATATTTAAAAAATGAAAAAATTGAAGTTTGGGAAAAAATAAACAATAGACGAAAGCAAATGAGAAGAGAAATGTTATTCAACCATACAAGATCTACAAATTCGTTTTTAAAACACATTCAGAATGAAAAATTCACTTTTTGGAAAAACGACGCAATGTACAATAACATTTTATTTAACTCAATTTTTTGCCTAAATTATAACTAAAAATTTTCTTGACACAACGTGATGCTAAAGCGGATTTTTTTGGTCCGTAAGACCAGTGCATATCATGAATTGCAATAATATACATTTATTGAAATGACGCCATTTTTAGGGCAGCTGAGTATAAAATTTAATACAAAATAAGCAACGCAGAATCAAGTAATCACGTAAATTTAAATTTTTGGTTTATTTTACAATATTTAAATAAGAATTCTGGGACGAGGTACATAAATAAATGTAATACAGATTTGATATAATAGTGTTGAACATAATGTAAACAGTTTCTCACATTTTTTTACAAAAAATCGAGTGCGAAGCACGAGATACGTGATGAGAATGTGTTGATTAAAGCCGAACGAGCTTTAACAAAAGAGAATTCACATTCAATAAATCACAGTGGTCGCTGTTTCAACCTTTATTTTAAAAGTTCGGTGCACAAATGCGGGGGAAGTAAAAAGGTCGAGCGCGAATCGCAAGGTACATAGATTATGGAACGCGAAGCGCGAAAACCAAAATTTGCGCGCCCTAGACATGCTCAAACGTACGAGTAAAGCGAGCCGCAGTTTATGAGATGTTCTGAATGAAAAATTCAAATTTATAACCTTATTATCAGATTTTTTGGTTTAAATTTCAGGCTCATGGAAAACACAGATACATCTGACTTGTGTTAAAATTAGCAATACTTGCTCTCTATAGCAACAATCAACTTCTGTCAAAGATTGTATAAAGTTTTAATATTGATGAAAATTAATACTTTTCTTCAAAATTGAGAGTTAGCAAATGAAATTAAGGTTAATTTTCCAGCTAACATAACGGCCCCAATACTCATAAACATGGTTATAATTTGATTGTTGTTAAATAAAAAGTATCTTAGAACAAACACTTGAGGGTGTAGTCTAGTTGGTGACACCTCGAAAAAAAATTATTCTTTTTTTTTACATTTTTAGAATGAATATTTGTCTAAGAATATTGTATTAAATTTTTATAAATATCTGAGCAGTATATATATATATATATACCGCGCCTACCTGAGCGCCCGACGCACAGGGGTCTGGAATAGGAATTTACGAGGGTGGATTGATAAGTTTCCGGCCTGACCAAGAGATGGCGCCACTAGGCCTACCTTGAGGTGGCGTTCTATAGTACCATCCTTAGATAGCTT
>NC_046658.1:171535973-171548145 GCF_010883055.1 Belonocnema kinseyi | reverse complement strand
GCTTGACGAATCATTCTATAGAGATGGCATTACTAGACTAGAACACCGCTATGAGAAATGTATCAGCCTTGGAGGAGATTATGTTGATAAATAAAAAAAAAAATTCTTAAAAACGTTGTTTTTCTTGGTCAGGCCGGAAACTTATCAATCCACCCTCGTACTGTTCATAATCGCCCACAGGTCGTATTTCTTAACTTTTAAATTTTAAATTTTTTTCACAGAGTAACAATGTATAAACAAATATAGTGACAAAATGGACCGTTTTAGCTTTGTGAATTTTTATCTCAAGAAAAAATACAGACAGAAACTCACTATCAGCCGGGATTATTGCACATGCATTCATAGAACATAATTAATTTTAATAATATTTAACTTAATTATTATAAACAATTTCTCTAAACAAATTCTTTATAAACGAGTTGTTCTCATAGCGGAATTGATTTTTCTGAACAAAAGTGACTCACAATTGTCTTTAAAGCCATTTATATACTTTAAGCTTTATCAAACATAAACAATATAGATTGTTCATAACAATTTAGTTAAACAAGTCTCCTAATCGGCTGTTACCTCGTAGAAAAAAATGTTTTTTTCTTCAATAATTATTAGAGTGACATTTATTGCGGTGACTCACAAATGAAATTAAATAAAGAATAATTTATATGATTGTTATAAACAATTTTTTTAACAAAACTATGATTTACTTTTTTTACATGCAAAAAGGACGGGTTTCCACTGAAATTAGCCGACAATAAACTAACAGTGATTCCAAAGACCACTGTGCGACGCACTCGCTCGATGCACTCACACACATCCAACGCGTATTTCTCAAAACAACATTTTGAGGAACTGGCCTCACGATTTCTTCGGAACCAGTGAGCCGATCCTTCTGAAATTTAGACCACACATTCTACACATAAGTACTTGCAAAATGAACTATTATCGTGTTAAAATTTTAATTTTTACTTTATTTTTTAAAAACAAAAAACAGCGAAAAATTTTTTCGATTATTTTAGTTTTTATTGATAAAAATTTTTAAAATTTGTTGAAAATTCATAATTATAGTTCATTTTGTAGCCAATTTCATATCAAATCTAAAGCACTTTGATTTTTTTTTATAAGCCGTTGCCGAGATATCATGTGGTCGCCGACCTGCCTCCAAATTATGACGTTCCGTTCAAAGACGGATTTTGTATACAAAATTTAGAGAAAATAAATAAAATTTCTTTTCATATTTCAAACTATTATTTATCATGCCTACCAATTTTTTAATTCCATACCTTCTATAGCATGCTCCCAAAAAATTCCAAAAAAAACCTATTTTTCTAGCTTATCAACTAGACTACACCCTTAAGGATATAACACATTTATTTGTTTATGTTTCTCAACATCATTATTGATAAAAAAGACCATTTTTATCTTAAGTGATTTCAAAATGTTGAATAATAATTATGTTATAATTATTTTCTACCACATTATAATTTTTAAAATGTTTAGAAGTTTTGAATGGTTGAAAAATAACTCAAAACTTGAAAAGATTTTAAAACATTCAAAGCAATATAAAAAGTTTTGGAGCATTAAAAAAAAATTTTCCATGTTTTTCATGAATTTTGAAAGGTTTCAACATATGTTTTTTTCCTATAAAGAACTTAGTTTGAAGAGATTAAAAAATTTATAAATTTCAAAGAATAATTAACATTTTTTTAAGGATTTCTATAAATTTTAAAAGATTTCTAAATATTTCACAAAAACTTAGATGCTAAAAAACAAGTTTGAAAATTTTAAAACGTATTTCAGCAACTTTAGATAAAGATTGTAATGCTGAAAGATACTCAGAAGTTTTAAAGAAATTTCAAAAACCATTTCAATTAAATATATCTAAACGAAATTTAAAAAAGTGCATACATAGACATTTTTATGTAATATTTTTGTGAGATTTCTGAAAAATCTTTTAAGGATTTTTCATTTTAAAAATTAGTATTTTTCTCGTTTTAACACTTTTTACGTGCTTGCCGGTAACTAACGCATTTGCATAGCTTGAATTTTAATCGTGAATAAAAATTGACTCCAATCGAATATCATGTGAAATGATCAAAATTAAGTTTTTCTAGCGCTGATTTAATGGGTTAAGCCCTTTGTGAAAATAAGAATTGTGTGAAAGTAAGACGTCTGTATCACACTTGTGGCTGGATACCTCGATACATGTTGGAACTAAAAATTAAATTAGTTAAATTAATTAATAACTAATTATTAAATCCCGTGAATTCCATCAATTTTGCAAAATCCATGAATTAGGCGTTTTCCGGAAATTCCATGAATTTGTCGAATGCCGCAAGTTTTGCGAAATCCTTAAATTCCATCAATTTCGTAAATTTCGTTAATTCCTTCAACTTCAACATCGAATTTCCCGAATTCCTGGATTTTCTTGCATTCCATTAATTCCATTAATTTAATGAATGCCATATATTTCGCTAATTCTGCGAATTCTGTGATTTTCATGAATTCCTTAAATTCCTTTCATTTCATGGGTTCCTTGAATTCCATGAATTCCGCGAATTCTTTTAATTCCGTAAATTCCTTTAATTCCGTGAATTCAATCAATTTCGTGAGTTCCTTGAATTCCAGAAATTTGGGAAATGCAAGGACTTCTGTAAATTTCATGAATTGCGTGAATTCCATATATTTTCTAAATTCCTTTGTTTACATGAATTCCGTTAATTCTGGGAATGTGATGAATTTCGCGAATTTCCTGAATTTTGTTAATTCTGAGAATTCCTTAAATTCCGTTAATTCCGTGATTTTCTTGCGCATAATTTGCGTCTTACAAACTTCCTAAAACATGTTTTTGAATGCTGCATTCAGTGTTCCAAGAGTTTCCAGAAATCTTGCGACAAATTCGAATAATTTCAAAAGATCTTTAGAAGTTTTAAAGAAATTTCAAAGACAACTTAACATAAAGTAATTCAAAAAGAAATTTTAAAAAATGTGCATTTAACGAAATTTTTGAACAATATTTTGAAGCTTTTTAAAAAATTTTAAAAGGTTTCAAGAGGTTAAAAACTTTTTCTCAAATTCCTGCCAACATTTAAATTATATTTCATTATGAGAAGTCAATTTTGAGAAAATTTAAAACGTATTTAAAACATTTCGTAAGATTAAAAAAAATTTTGAAACCCAATTAGATTTCAAGGCCATTTTTTCATTTGAAAGTTCCTCTTTTTTGTAATTCAAGGAGAATTCAGGATTATTTCGAATGAGATTTAAAATTTCTTAAATAATTTAAAAAATTATTTAGCATCAAGAGATTTCATAAAATCTGAAACAAAATATACGTTTTTGTATATTTATAAATAAGATTTAGAAGCTTCTTAAAAGTTTGAAAGGTTTCCTAAAAATAAAAATATACATTCTTCAGATTAAAAAAAAATTGTAATGCTTCTTTATTTTAAAAAAAGATTTTGTAAATGAAATAAAAAAATATTTCAACAAAATTCAAATATAATAAAAAATTGTAAATAACTGGAAAGATTGTAAGATTTTTTAAGAATTTAATAACAAAATGGAATCATTTTTAAAGGTATTTTCAGATTTTCTAAGAAATTTTAAAAATAATTAAAAACCTGAACAGGCGAAAAATCCAATTTTAAAATTGTAAATTTTTTAAGATTTGGAAGCTTCTTAAGAATATTACATTTTTTAAAGAAAATACAAAGCTTTTCTTAATATTGCTTGGAACATGTTAATTGACATTCCGTTTAAAAAAATTAATTTTTAAAGAATATTTAAAAAGATTTTAAATAATTTCAGAAAAATGGAATCATTGTCAAAAGGTATTGAGTTTTTTGGAACAAAAATAACTTCAAAGGATTTCAAAAGATTTATAACTAAAGGAGGGAATTTAGAAATTTATAAATAAAATTATTCAAACTCTTAAAAATTTTGAAATTTTTCAGGAAATTAAAAAACTTTTCTTAAGATTCCTGCAAAAAATTTTCAGATTTTTCATTAAAAAATTAATTAAACTTAACTTCTTGATTAAAAGCTGAACTACTTTGTTAAGAATTTATAATTTGCTTGGAGATTCTTTAATTTAGATAAAAATGGTATGCCTTTGGTTGAAAATATAACTATTTAGTTGCAAATTAATCTTTTTTAATAAAAAACTAATCGAAAATGCCATCAGTAAAAATTATTCATTTTCAAATGAAAATTCACCTATTTTGATTAAAATTAACTTAGTTGGTGTCTAGAAAATGTAAAACGTTTCTTAAGATTCATAGGAAATCTTGAATGATATTTTATTTTTTTAAATTAATTTCTAAAGAAAATTGCAAAAGGTTTCAAAAAGTTTCATAAGATTTCGAAAATTTTTGGAAAAGAACCGGGAAGATTTTTTTCCCCTTACAATTGAAAAGTACACCCGCGCGTAGCGGGCTATTCATGAGGCTGGTGGAATTAAATTTAGAAAATTTCTGGTTCTTCAGATGGAAATGTTTGAAAACATTCAATGCATATAAGAAAACTCTATTCTGAAAGCAGATTATTTATTAATTTCCCTCTTTACTGTAGCTTTATCTGCAGTTTTATGTTTCAATTTTCTTGTCTTGATATTCTATAATATCCAATTACTTTGTATTATCGATTTACAGAATAATACGGAAATAATTTGATTTTCTCAAAGCTCCAAACCATTCTTGCTTGCAAATGCATTCCGTATAGAAGATACCCCTCCATTGAGTATTCTCTTCCAACCCTCCGCTTTCCCCTCCCACCAGGTCGGAAGTGGTGGGGAGGGAACTAGCGACAAACAAAAGAAACGGTCCGACTAATTGCTTCACACACTGTCCGATCACTTGTCATTCGTCTTTCCTTCGGATACTTTTAAACAGTCACTTCGATACACAAAAAGTAGTGTAACTTACTCTTTCGATTAAAAAAAAAATGCATAAAAAGTGATAAAAGTTGGTGAAAGTGAGACTGAATATAAATAAGTGAATCTAAGGATTTTGGAACCTGCAATTTGAATTTTAATACAAAAAAAACTTTTTTAGGAACGACTTTCAATGACTCGGTGGGCAAAAATTCTGTTATTAAAATTAAATTTTAATTCAAATTGTTAAGAAAAAATTAACATTAAACAATGAAATTCTGCACGACTTTTAATTTTTAAATTGAATAAATTTATTTCTTTTTTACTGTATTCAATTCAGATTGAATTTATAATATCAAAGAATTTTATTTTTTAATAATCTTTTAGCTCAAAAAAACTCTGAAATAATTTGCATATGAAGATAAATATGAACATTGTTAAATATTATTGATATAATCGAGGAAAATATTTTCATTGTTGATTGTAACTAATTTTGAAAAAAAGTAAAGAAACTTTTAGGAAGCATGTTTTAAGTTAAAACTGTTTATTTATTACAAATAAATTTTGGGATTTATTACAGTTATACGCATATCACCTGCATATTTTTAAAAATTGACAATTTTTTTTAAATGCAGTTATTTCGGAAGAAGCTTAGGTGTTCGGATATATTTTTATTCTACGGCCAAAAGGTACAAAAAATTTTTGGATAAAATTTTACATATCTAAAAAAGGTTCTTATGAAAATATCTCGCTTTTTTGTTATGTTTTGCATCGTTCTCTTAAAATAATAAATAATCATATATTTGAAAGAATTTTGAAAACAAGAAAGGGTTTTCAAGAAACAAGGCCGTTTTTATTTTTTTATAATGTTCTAAAAAATAGCAAAAACTTCCTATTAGTTTTATACAGGCTGAATTTTTTTTTGCGGGCATATAAATTATTGTTTGAATGTATAATTTGTTTTTCTCTGAAACGGTAGAAAATATTTTTTTACTTTTTGTTATTTGCGAGAGAAGTTTAAAAAATTTATTTTCCAACAGAAATGATTGCCATTGAAAGTGATGGTTTACCAAGAACGAAAAATGCGAGAAGTGTAGATTGGAAATCTAGTACAAAAAGGATAAAAATTGTGAAAAAGTGGTATTTTTTCAAACATTTAGTTTCAATTATTTTACAAAATTGGCCTCTACATTGGCTTTTCAAAAACATTTCTTATTTTTTTCGGGCATGAATTAAAAAAAAAAGTTTGCATATCAAATTAAACAAGAAAATCCGGAAAACCTACACTTTCCTTACAACAAAAATATAAAAAAGTGAAAAATGTGTTTCAAATTTTGAGGTGGATTTTATAAAAAAAAACTATTTTAAATTTGTTTAGATTTTTGATAATCGGTTAAAATTGTATACTAAACATCTCCTGAATTTCATTCTAGAAAAAAAAATTGCTTCACTTTGGAAAAAAATTATTTTAGAGAAATCAAATTTTTTGATTTTTTTCGGGACCAACGAAAGGTACTAAAAATATTTAGAAAATTGTTATTAAAACCTGAAAAATTTCTGAAAAAAATATATGTTAGTCTTTTTTTATAGCTTTCATTGTTTACGATAATAAAAAAAATTATATTAAAAAAATTCTTGGCCTGAAAATTAGTTTATCTCGCATAAAAATAATGAAATGTTTTATTTCAGCAGGAACTTTTTTTAAATATAAAAAAATGAAAAGGTGGTGGTTTCCTAAAATACTCCTTTTCATGTTTTTTTAAAATTCGATGAAATAAAGAAAAATTATTTTATGAAAGCCTTGGCCTTTTTATTATCATTTTTTTCGAGAATGATACTAAAAATAGATTTTTCAAAAATAAGCTTTTTCAATCTGAAGCACTGGTTGGCTAAAAATGAAACTGGCGAGAGGTATGTACCAGGTATTATATAATTTTATGTTAATTTTTTTGTCTGCTGATCCAAAATAAATATTTTTTTAATATTGATTTTTATTTCTGAGTTGTATAAAAATTTCTCTTTAGCTCGGCTAGCATCCAAACCCTGAAATTTCAAAAATACCTGGGTTCGGATCCCAGAAAATCTAGAGAACAATTTTTAAAAAATTCAGAAACAAAAATTAATTTTCGAAAAATATTTAATGTATACAAGTAGATGATATAATAAACTTAAAATTATGTAATATAATTATCTGGTCGACAGTCATAGTATCAAAAAAATTATGTAGTACAAATTACCAGCTATTTCTATAAAAAAAATATCAAGAGAAGGGTTTTTGAAAAAAGTCTTTTAATTTCGCCAAATACCGCATTTTGAAATCAACTTTCAGTCTACTTTTTAGAAATCTCAAGTAATTGTTACATGATTGTGATAAATAAATTTTTTTTAATATTGATTGAACTGGTACTTTTTTGTATAAATAATTTTACTTGGGAATTAAAAAAATATTCTTCATGGGTATCATTTAAGATTAGAATTAAGTCAGAACTTCAATTTGACCTACATGGAAAGTAGAACCATAAAACTTTAAATAAACAATGTTAACTTTATATTTATCAGAAATTTGTTCCAACAAACAATGGGATAATTTATACAATTTAAAAGTATATATGTTGAAATATAAGTGTTATGAATTTAATTAGTAAATAAATTAACATGAAAAAAAATTCGTTTTATGGCGAAAACCTCTTTTCACATTAAGGATCGTGTAATCTTTATGCTTTCAGAGGAGGTTTAGAACACATCGTTATTTTTTATTATATTGTACCCGTTCTGCTCTCGAGTTGTGCTAAAGTTATATCGAACAACGGATCAAAAGATTATCAAAATGAGTGGGTTGTTAGAATTGAAGGAGGAGAGGACGTCTCAACACTTCTCGCTTTACGCTCAGGTTACATCCACTCTGGCACGGTAAGTGAATTTTACATTCTCATCATTTTTTTTTCTTAACGTTACAAATTAAAAAACGTACCATCACGAAAACGCAGCAATTCAAATTTTAAAAACAAATTATTTTCTTTGAGATTTAAATTATCAATAAAAATGGTTCAAAGTAAGTTGATTTTCTCCTGCATAGTGATAATTCCATTTAAATATTTTTTAGCCTCACTAATTAACTTTGTATTTTAAATATGTAACAAAAATTAAATGTTAATAATGTTGATTTTAAAATCATTTGGATTGGTTTTCAATTACAAGGAAATATCTAAATGTGGTATATAACTCTTTATTTAGTAAGAAAATTTATTTTTAAATTTTCTAAATAAGGAAAAATGTTTCGTACAGTAATTTTATATTTTTTTTTAAAACATGTGCTAAATAATTCTTTTTTTAACTGGAAGATTTTAAGACAATATCTTAAAATTCGAAATAAATGTCAGAAATCTTAAGAAAAATTCGAATCACTCGTATTTCAAAAGATATTTAGAAGTTTTCCAGAATTTTAGAAAAAAGTGAACCTGAAGATATCTGAGAACTATTTTAACAAAACGGATCATTTTAATTTACTAATTAATATTTAAACGCTTTTTAAACATTTCCAAAGCTGCCAATAACATAAAAAATGTTGTTCAGATTTGTGGGGAAATTTTGAATAATTCTTCATTGAAAAAAAAAATTGAAAAAATTGTAAAAGCTTTCCAAAATTGTTTAAAGGTGTATAACAATGATTTACAAATTTTTATTTCTAAAAATGTTAAAGCTTCTTTAGGATTTTGAAAGGTTTTAAGAAAATTTAAAGCTTTCTCAAGATTCGGGGCAAACTTCAAATCCTACTTTATTTTGAGAAATTATTTTTTGAGAAAATTTAAAATGTTTTCAAAACGCTCAATAAGATTTTAAGTATTTGAAAAAATGATAATGCTTAAGGCTATCTTTGTAATTCAATTTTGTTTAAATTTAGGAAGTAATTCGAATTATTTCGAATTACATTTAGAACTTTTAAAGAAATTTAAAAAATAATAATTTAAATTGAAAAGATTTCATAGAACTTAAAACCAAAGGTACATTTTCGAAAATTTCAAAATAAAATTAAAAAGAGTTTAAAGATTTTTAAAGGTTTTAAGATAATAAAAAAATTTTCCTTAAATTTATGGAAACATTTTATTTTGAAAAAAAATAGTTTCGAAATGAAAGTTTAAAGTAAATCAAAAAATTTTATGACATTGTAAAAAAATTTTTAAACTCCAAGATTTGATAAAAATCTATCTTAAATGTTAGATGATTTTACGGAAATCTGAAGACAAAATCGAATGATTTTAAATGATATTTAGAAGCTTCAAAGTTTAGTAACAACTTAACATGGAGAAATTTACAAGTTACTTTAACAAAACATGGATTTTTCAATTATTTAAATAATATTTTAACACTTTTTAATAATATAAGAAGGTTTAATGAAAATAAAGTCTTTTCTCGAGACTGCTTGTAACATTTTTGAGGGCTTTTAATTTTATTCATTCAATTTTTAAAGATAATTTGAAAAGATTTTCAAAAGTTTCAATACTATAAAAATATTTTTAAAAATCGAAATTTTTGAAGATTTTAAAGCTTCTTAAGGATTTTAAGAAATTTCAATAAATGCAGAAATTTTCTTAAGATTCCAGGCTAAATTCCAATGCTTCTTTATTTTCAGAAATTAATTTTTAAAGAAATTTTAAAATGATTTCAAAACATTTCATTCGATTTTTTAAAATTTCAAAAAAGTATAAGATTTTAAGCTTTTTTAACTTGGATTTTTTTCCAAATGTAAAGATAAATTCGAATTATTTCAAATTCTACTTAGAAGTTTTGAAGAAATATGAAAAATAATCTAACATGAAGAGATTTCATGAAACTCAATATAACAACTGCATTTTTGAAAATTTCTAAATTGAATTTAAAAGCTTTTAAGGCGTTTGAAAGATTCAAGAGAATAAAAAAAAATCTTCAGAATTCTCGAAATTTTTTTATTATTTTGAATAATAGTTCATGATACAATTTTCTTAATGTTTAAACATTTTTTAAATATATTAAAAATTTTGTCAAAAAATTGGAATATTTCGAAAAATATCTTAAATTTTGAAAGATTACTTAGAAATTTTAGGACACATTCGAAGTAATTTAAACAATATTTAGAAATTTTCAAAAAATTCAAAAATTATTTAAAACCTGAACTGATTTCATAAATTTGTAAAGAAGAGGTAAATTTTTGATGAATTTGAAGGTGTTTTAAAGTATTAAAAGTTTTTGGGAAAAGTCAAAAGCTGTTTCAAGATTCCTGGGAAAATCTTAAGCGACTTATTATTTAAAAAAATTAATGTTTAAGGAAAGTTTAGAAGGATTTTAAAACGATTTTAGAAAAAATTCCAAGATAAATAATAATTTGTCTGAAGATTCCGGTGAAAATTTTACAGAATAGTGCCTGAAAAAATTAATTTTTGCAGAAGATTTGAAAAGATTTCAAAAAATTCACTTAAGTAAAACTGTTATCATTTTGTTAAAATTTGATAATATATTTCATTAAAAATTCATCTTTTAAGAAATTATTCAGTTGAAAATTTTTCATTTTTCGATGAACTCAACTGTTTTTTATTAAAAAATTTAAATCTTTTCAAGTTAAAAGTTTAACTATTTTTAAATGTTTATTTCAGAATTCACGTATCTTGTTGAAAAATCATATTTTTGGTAGAAAATAAATATTAATGGTTCAAAATTTATCTTTTTGGTTGAAAATTTAACTTTTTCATTTAAAGATTCGTAATTTTATTTAAAAATTTATCAGTTCGGTTAACAGTTATTTTATCCCTCCGAAAGGTTAACTGTTTCATTTTTTTTCTGAAAAATTGTTTGAAAAAATGATTAAATATTATCGAGTGTCAAACTTTTATTACTAAACTGCGGTGTCCTAATTTCAGCAGAAATAAAAGAACAACATGAAGAACAATTTCTTTCTGTCTGTAAATCTCATCAGTGTACACTTTTTGTTATAAAATTTGTTTTTAAAATTACCTAATAATATTTAATGAGAATTGTGTATTACTATTTGTCACTGGTAACAATTGAGAAAACAGTGTTTATTTTCGCCTTCAAATTCCGACATTGGGCACTTGTTTGTAAATTATAAAATAATATCAAACAATAAAGTTTCATCATTGCAAATCACCGGAAACGTGATTTAAGAAATATTAAGAGAAAGAACGATTTCTTTCTGTCTTTACGAGACTAAACTGAACATTTTTTAATATAATTTGTTTTTCAGATTAAGATTCTCTGCCTATAAATGTCAACAGTTTGAATATATTACTAAAATTTGTTTATAAAATTAACAAGGAAATACACTCTACTGGCGAAAATTACGTCCACATCTTTTTTTTTAACTGTTGCTAAAGTATTTAAATTTTTAGAATATTAAAGTTGAATTTTATTCGTATAATTATTAAAAAAAAAATTCTGCGTCCGATTAGTTCAAACTAAGAGAAAATATCAATCTAATAAAAAGATATTGAAAAAAAAAGTCAAATTCATCATATTTTATTAAATGTTTTTAATATTCATAAAAATATTTTAAAACCTGATAATATTTTGACAACATACTATGGAAAATTATCTTTACAATGAGCAAAAGAACTTTAAAAAAGTGTTAACTATTTCCAAAGATATTCTGATAAAAAAATATATACGGAAACCTAACTTCTTTTTTTTTGAATAATTGCGATACTGTCCATAGGAGAAATTTTTACGAGATAAAAATAAAAAATTTGATATTTTTCACTATTTTGATTAAAAAAAAAAGTTTAGAGAAATCAAAATTCGATTTTTTTTAGATTAGAGCCTTTGAAATTGAGTGATAAATTTTTCTAAAACAAAAATTTAAACTAAGTCACGAATTGGCTCCTAAAAGCAATTTTAAACATCCTTTTTTTTTATTTCTCCCATCTGTGAGCCGCCCCCTATGGTTTGGCGCCCCTAGACATTTTGCTACTTTTGACTAATCGGTATAAACCTGGGAACTTTAATTAAAAAAGATTTACGACATTGAGATTTATTTTATTATTTTTTAAATCTTATGGCACTGAAAATCAATTCTCTTCAAGTTTGGTTTAATATTTATCAATAAAAAATTTGTTAGGCACATTTTTGGAAGCGCTTCTTATTCCATGAACTACCTGTAAAGAATATCGTACCCTTAAAATATTATATGCTTTTTTTAGAGGAATTATTTTTTTTAATTAAATAGTTTTGTTAAGCCATGTTTTCAATTGTACTTTTTGTCGAAATTATGGCCCTGAATACATTTTTCAAATTAATGGAATTTCATATAAATAAAGG
>NC_046658.1:171523523-171535873 GCF_010883055.1 Belonocnema kinseyi | reverse complement strand
TGTAAAATTACAAAATAAAGTTTTCTTATTCTTTCGACGTATACACTCAGAGTTATAATAACTTTTTAAATGTTCCCGTGTTTTCATTTTACCCGGTAAAAACCAGTTTTTCAATAATTTCATACCTTGATAGTCTTATTTTCACATTTAAATTGATAAATAAAAGATTATTAAATAAACTGCAAAATTCCATCCATTAGTGTAGTCGAAAATTTTTTGTTTTATTTTAAGCATATTTCCCCAAAAAATTAAATCCAATCCACAAACTTATAAAAGCGTTTTTGAAAAAAAAATCATATTCAGAGGTGCGAAAAAACCGCATAACTTAAAAACTGTGTTTTCCTAGTTTTTGACGCTAATTATTTTTTTGCGATTTTTCTTAACATAAACTATTTTTAATAATTAAAATATTATTTTTCACTGACGCATTAGTGTTCCAATAAATTTTTTAAACGAATGGCTTTTTCAGAGCAATGTTCTCTTCGCGTCTTTTTTTATAATTTTTCAACCTTCTTGGATATGTTCAGTTGGAGCTTCAGGGAATTTTAAATTAAAGTTTACAAAAATATTTCTTTATCAAATGTATTATTGTTTATAATAATATTCTTATGGAATAATGCTAGAAAATTTCCGTTTTCTTCTACAATTTTCCACTTTATGTTCACTTTTCATTAAATAATTCAAATCTACTAAAATATGTTTTCAAACCATTTCTTCATAATAACAATATCTTCTTCAAATAATGCTAAAAATGTGTTCAATTCTTTAATTTTATGCTTTTTTTTAATTTTTTATTCATGAAAAAATAGTAAGTAAAGATCAAAAAGGATAATTTTTTTATTAGTATTCTATTTTTATTGAACTAAGTATTCTCTTCCTTTTCATGATGATTCGAAAAGAATAATTCAAGCAAAAGGTTATTTTTTTTAATTGATGATAAGAAACATAAAGTTACAAGTAGAAAGAGTTTTTATTTGATAAAAAATGTATCCACAAAGGCAAAATATTTCTTAACAAAATGGCTCTCGTTGAGGTTAATTTATTATTTCTTCATAATTGAGAAGCCGAAGAAAGCTGAATATTTCAGAAAAAATGCCACTTTTTTGCGTCACTCTAATAGAAAATAGTTATAAATAATAATAAATTGTTAAATTAAATACTTTTTTAGTATTCATAAACATTAACTTACTCTAAGAAAAAAGTCCAATTTGGTTAATGCGGAGAAAACTGCAGCATTCTAACACTGTTCTAAGAGAAGATAGTTACATAAAATAATAAATAGTTAAAATATCTTTCACAACCTTGATAAACTATTACATTACTTTTAATATATAATAAAAGAAGATGTAACTTTAAAAGAAACCGCAATTTTGTAGCATTATTTTAATATAATATTGATACAAATGACAGTAAATTGTTTCAGAAATTATTTTTGTTCATGTGAATTCACTATTGCATCGTCCAAAAGAAAAAGGTGAAATGAATTGAAAAAATTAGGAAAAAAAGAACAGAATTTCTAGGTCTAATCTAAGAGAAAAATGCTATAAAATAGAATTTTTTATTCAAAACTTAATTAAATAATTTAAAAAATTAATTAAAAGAATGAAAACCAGAACGTTGAAGAATAATTCTTTAACCTAATGTTAAAGATTCTGAATAATATTAAAAACATTTTTTTTTTGTAATTCTTATTTATTTTTTATTTTTATGTTCGCAAATTTGTTTGGTATATGTATGAAACTTAAAAAAAAATTTAATGCATTTTTGAGCTGCCCAAGTGCGCATTTACCTCTAGGGATTAAAATTTATTATAAAATACATCTTTATGAGCACTACCAACGTATTATAGTCGCTTTGTGGTTGGAGACGCGCCCTTATGCGAAGTTGGGTTTAATGTCACAATATTAACTTATTAAGTACCTTTCACACGTTCACATAGGTGATTTTCGTAACTTACCAGAAATAACTTTGTCCCCACTTTCTGTATAAAGGAGCCTAGCAAAAGGGGAGCAATTAAAACGTGAACAACGGCTTAATAACTTAGTCACTTTCTGAGAACCAATTCTAGTTTAATTTTGGATAAAACGCTGCATATTATAGATTACATTTAAAATGTAGGCTTTGTTAAAAAAAATCTATCATAATAATTCAAATCAATTTTACTGGACACCATTTGTCCAGTAGGAATCGGGACAAACTGCAAGTTCTAGTCTGAAAAGACGTCAAGGATTTCTGTTATTCTCTGATGATAATACGGATTCCTTGCAAAATTTGACTGGGGTTTAAATTTTAGCAGAGCTAAGGAGAAAGGTGTTTTTTTCGGAAAAAAGTTAATTGAAGAAAATTATCAATTATAGTTGCATCTAGTCTGAAAAGACGTTAAGAATTTATTTTATTTGTTGATGATAATACGGATCCCTTGAGAAAATTGACTTGTAACACATGAAAAAATTATTCTTACTTTAATTCATAGTTCAATCTAGCCTGAAAAGACGTTAAGAATTTCTGTTCAATTCTGATGATAATACAGATTCCTTAGAAATTTGACTTGTAACACCTGAAAAAATAATGCTTGTATTCCTGAAAAAATATTCTGTTTCGGTCTCTTTAATATCTCAAGGAAAATCACCCAACCGGCAACCGGAAATTCTGTAATTCGATTCCCAGTGGAGCGAAGGAGAAGATCTTTTACAGACAAAATTTAATTTAAAAAAAAAATTCATAGTTTCATCTAGTCTGAAAAGACGTTAAATTTTCTGTTCTTTTCTTATGATAATAAAAATGCCTAAAAAAATTGATGAGTTATAAATACTTAATTAATAATCATCCAATTTCAAATGCGGATCAACCAATCGGTTGTAAAGTGATCAGCAACAGGATACGCGAGCTACGTGCGAGAGTAGCTTATTATTTATTAACCAGTTCCAAATATAAATAATTTTTACTTTCAACAGTTCCATAATTTTTCAATTTTTCTTGAATTTATCTATACCAAAAAAATAATTTTATTTGAATAAGAAAAATGTACATGAATATTTTAAATATTTCAAATATCACAAATGAAAATTTCTTTAAACTTTTAATCTGAAATTTTAAGGAATTTTCATTAATCTTGTAAAATTAACAAAGTGTCTCGTCGTCCCAAATTTGGGGGTGAGTAGTCCATTCCCTTTTCGGATTCCACCAATTTTTCGGTACAGACAGCCTAAAATTAAATAATTTAAAATCGTTATCAATTAGGAAATAGTAGTTTAATAAAATGAATGATCAGTTTAAACAGGAAGTATTTGTACGTTAATGATTCTCTTTTCAAGGCAGTAGGAAATTCTGAATACAAAATAAAATCTTACAATTACAGAATTACAATTGCGATATTTTAGGACAGTCTTTTGCATTTCAAAACAACCCAAAATCATTTTTGTACCAAAGCATATGAATTTTTAAAAAAATACAAAAATTTTCATATAAATAATAATAAATGATGAATCATAAAAAATGAATATTCAAGAAGAGTTGAATCCAAAAGATGACTTTTTTACACTCAAGATTAATTTTCTACAAATGGAAAGTCAATTTTTCATCCAAGCAAGTGAATCTTGAAAAATATCATGTATTAAAAATCTAGTTCAACCTTCAACCAAGTAGTTGAATTCTCTTCTAAAAACATAAATGTTTAAACTAATAGTTAAGTTTGTAACCAAAAAGATGAATTTTTTAGCAAGATGTTTAATATTCTAATAAAATATTAGAATTGAAAAATGCATTATTTTTAACAAAATGGTTAAATTCGTAAGAAAAATAATGAGTTGCCTACAAAATGGTTCAATTTTTAAACCAAAAAAATTATTTTCTGGCAATAAACAAAATAATTTGAACGAAAAGTTCAACCAAACCATAATAATTTAGAGCCGAGCAGTTTCACTTTTAGTCAACAGGGATACATTTTTTACCGCGAATATTACTGACGACAAAAAAAAGAGTTTTTAAAAAAGCACATAAATTTAGAACTAGACAAGATCAATTTTCGACAAAAAGTATTAATTTTCAACCTTAAGTTAATAAGTTACACTGTTACTTAAAATTTTAATTCTCAAGAAGAAAATGAATCTTTGGTAAAATTAGTTACATTTTCAATAAAAAAGACAAATTTTGGAATAAAGAGATTATTCATTAAAAAAATGAATTTCCAATAAAAGAGTTTAACCCAAGATATGATTTTCTAACCCGGAAGATTAATTTGCTAAAAATGGGATAGTTGAATTTTGAATAAAAAAGATGAATTTTACAGCAAGAAGATTAATTTTCTACCGAAAACACGAGTTTTAAACAAAACACATCAATTTTTTACAAAATAGTTGAATTTGGAAGCAAAAAGGACGAATTGTCTAGAAAGCGGTTGAATTTAAAACAAAAAATATTATTTTTAAATAAAAAAGTAATGATCTACAAAAAGTTTTTACTTTAATAACAATTTAGTTTCTCAATTTAGTAGTTTTAAACTGAATAGTTTAATTTCGTATCAAATTGTTGAATCCTCAACCAATCTGGATTTATTCAGACCCAGTTTCATTTTTTAACACAAAGAATGAATTTCCAACCAAGAAGAATAATTTGCGACTAAAGGATACAAATTCTTTGCAAAACACATTAATCTTCAACAAGGAAAGCTCAATTTCATAATAAAAAATATTAATTTGTAACCCAAAAGTCGTTCACTTCAAAAGATTATTTCTTAACGTAAAAGATTAATTTTCTAAAAATGGTATAATGAAATTTTCTACAAATAAGATGAATCTATAACAAAAAAATAAATTTTTCAAAAAGCAAAATTTCTTACCAAAAGAGATAACTCTGTAACCGTACATTTAAATTTTAAACAAAACAAATTACTAACTTTTTGAAAACAATAAATACTATGAATATTTATACAGATAAATAGTTTTTCAAGTATTATTTCATAGGAAATGAAATAAATGAGAGAAATACTTGACTTCTTAAAATGTTAAATATTAACGTAATATTAACTATAATTTAAGTTTCTTTATTAAATTTTTCCAGTTCAATATTATTTATTCCAAATCATAAAGTAAAATTTGCATTATTAGATTGTAAAATCTTTGAAGTGAGTCAATGCAGTAGTGACAAAATGGCTCTTTTAGAATATTTTGTATCCATAGTACCGCTCTTTGCAAATGGTTGGTTTGTGAATACCCCTTTATCTTGTTCCATTCTGTTCGCCAAAGAAACCTTGTTTGGCTTTCACAGGTTTCTATTAATTTCAAGTTATCATAGATACCGATTTTTATTCAAGCTTTAAAGTATATTTAAGGCACCAAAAATGCTTTAAAGTACACGTAAATTAACAAAAATATTGTAAAGTATATTTTAAATACCGACAGCATATTTAAAGTAACAGAAGTACTTTAAAGTATATTTAAAGTGCCGAAAGTGCTTTAAAATACATTTAAAGTAACAAAAGCATAATAAAAGTGCATTTAAAGTAACGAAAGTCTATTTAAAGTACATTTAAAATAACGAAAGTTTATTTAAAGTACATTTAAAGTACATTTAAAATAACAAAAATACTTCACACTACATTTGAAGCACCGGAAGTACTTTATAGTATATTTAAATCGTCGAACGTACTTTAAAGTTCATTTAAAGTGCCGAAAAAGCTTCAGAGTAACGAAAGTATATTTAGAGTACATTTAAAGTAACGAAAGTATATGCAAAGTACATTTGAAGTAACAAAAGTACTTTGAAGTACATTTAAAGTGCCGACAGTGCTTTAAAATAGATTTAAAATAACGAAAGTATATTCAAAGTGCATTTAAAATACAGTTAAAGTAACGAAAGTATATTCAAAGTACATTCAAAGTACATTTAAAGTAACGAAAGTATATTAAAAGTACATTTAAAGTACATTTAAAGTAACGAAAGTATATTCAAAGTACATTCAAAGTACATTTAAAGTAACGAAAGTATATTAAAAGTACATTTAAAGTACATTTAAAGTAACGAAAGTATATTCAAAGTACATTTAAAGTACATTTAAAGTACATTTAAAGTAACGAAAGTATATTCAAAGTACATTTAAAGTACATTTAAAGTAACAAAAGTATATTCAAAGTACATTTAAAGTGCATTTAAAGTTACGAAAGTATATTCAAAGTACATTTAAAGTAACGAAAGTATATTTGAAGTATATTTAAAATAACAAAAGTATATTCAAAGTACATTCAAAGTACATTTAAAGTAACGAAAGTATATTCAAAGTATATTCAAAGTACATTTAAAGTAACGAAAATATATTTAATGTAAATTTAAAGTACATTTAAAGGAACGAGAGTATATTTAAAGTAAAGGAAGTACTTTAAGTACATTTAAAGTGCCGAAGAAGATTTAAAGTGCATTCAAAGGAACGAAAGTATATTTAAAGCATATTTAAAGTAGCGAAAGTATATGTAGAGTAGATTTAAAGTAACGAAAGTATATTCAAAGTACATTTAAAGTAACGAAAGTACTTTAAAGTGCATGTAATGTGCCGAAAATGCTTTAAAGTACATTTGAAGTAACGAAAGTATATTCAAAGTGCATTTAAAGTAACGAAAGTATATTCAAAGTATATTCAAAATAGCGCAAGTATATTTAAAATAACAAAAGTATATTTAAAGTAACGAAAGTACGTTTAAGACAACGAAAGTACAGTAAATGTAACAAAAGTACTTTGAATTACAAAAAGCACTTTGTAGTTACAAGTGTACTTTATAGTGCAGAAAATGCTCTAAAGTACCACAAATACTATAGCGTAGTTTAAAGTACTTTAGAGTGCTGAAGACCAGATCAAAAATATGCTCCCTTTTATATAAACCTGCGATTGCGGTTGACGTAACGAGGCTAAGTACTCCTCTTTTCAGACGAGCAAAATATGCCCGAAGAGAAATTAAAATCTCGAAAATATATGCCGGAAGAGAACACCCAACTTCCTGTATCGATCCAGGGTTTCTTTTCTTAAAATTTATCTCGCAGAGGAGATTCAAAGACTGTGTTGAGTGTCCAAGAGTTGGAATAATATTTGCCTCTTTTTCCCTTTTCCCATTTGCTCGCATGCATGAATCCCCACGATATTCGTGGTTGAGTGGCATATGTGGGTGTATCCATGTACATATTCCAAAACGTGGTCGGCGAACACTTGAAAATAAATTGACTCTTATCGGATTATCCTTCGCGCATACGTTCGCGAACCGAGTCTCGCTGGCCACTGACGTAGGCAGAAAGTACCGTATAAGTGAAGATAACGTCAATAAGGTTGTATCTGATGCGGGACGTTGGAAGATATCAGGCAAATCCACGCTCTGTTGACTTTCGACAACCTTTTGCCTTTTCATTGAAATTTCTAGCGATTAGGGATTCTCCATAACGTTACCACTTTACGGGCGGGAGGGGGGGGGGGAATTCTCATACAACCTATGGTTGGTATCGAGCAATGAGGGCGAGGGGGGGTCCCAGTCAAAGCGACGTTTTTACCACGTTTCCAGGTGATGACTGTTTTTGGTATAAAATTAAACTATCTTGTTGTTGTTTAAGGATTCATCTTATTAGTTGAATCTCTAACTGGTTGCTTACGAACTTTTAAATTTTATTCAAAATTCTTCTTTTCCGTAAAAAATTAATCTTTTCGTTTAAAAAGTCATCTTTTTTAGTTAAATCTTCAAATTGTTGGGTAAGAGCTTTTAAATTTCATTGAAAATTCTTCTTATTATGCATAAAAATGAATATTATTTTTTTTTAATTCATCTTTTTCAGATAAAAAAATCATGTTTCTTAGTTGAAAATTCAAGTTTTTGGTCGAGAATTCTTCAATTTTGTTAGAAAATCTTTTTGTCAGGTGAAAATAGGTATTTTTGTTTGAAAATTCATAATTTTTGTAAAAAATTAACAGATAGTTATCCAAGTTGAACTAATTTCTTAAAAATTAATACAAAATGTTTCCTTCTTTAAATTCACTTTTATGGTAAAGAGTTCTTCAAGTTTGTTGAATATCTGTCTATTTTGGTAGTGAATGAAACTTTCCTTTGAAAATTCATCTTTTTTAGTTGACAATTCAACTATTTGGTTGAAAATTCTTGAATTTTTTTTTAAATTCCTTATTTTATGGGCAGAAAATTAATCTTTTTATTTAAAAATGCATCTTTTTTAGTTGAATTTTCAAATTTTTTAGTGAGAATTCTTCAATTTTTTTAAAAATTTGTCTTTTTGGTATAAATTAATATTTTTGTTTAAAAAATTCATCTCTTTTATTCGAATATTCAACTTCTTGGTGTAGTAATCTTAATTTGTATAGAAAATCCGTCTTTTTGTGAGTAAATTAATCTTTTTGTTTAAAAATGGATGTTTTTAATTAAATCTCCAACTGGTTGTTTAAGAACTCTTAAGTTTTATTAAAAATTTGTGTGTTCTTGTATTTTCTTGGTTATTAGTTTTTTATTTTACTATAAAATTCATTTCTTGATCAAAATTTCATACTTTTCTTTCATACCTTTCGATTTTTGTTGATCAATTCCTCACAATTTCGATCGTTTGCTGGAAAAACAAATCTCAATAATTCTTTTCTTTTTTCTAACGTTAACCCGTGCTCCAGGGATTTTAAAATAAGCATGGGGTCATATATTGGAAAACCTTGAGTTTTGAAAAAATAGAAAATAGAAGTACTTGTTATTAAAACTTTGTGAACAAAAGTATAGCCATCTCATAAGTAATTTTTAAGGAATAATGTCCACTCATTAAATTTTAGTTTTGAATCGCACAATACCCTTTCCTTGTGCCCGAAAAAGGCCCTGAAAAATGTAAAATTATAGTTTACTATCAAATTCGTCCTAAAGGAGGAATTATTGGAAAATTTTAAAACATGAATTATTTGTAAGTCGATTATTAACTAGTTTGTGCATTTTTTAAATAATTTTGAATTGTTAAAACAATTATTGTGTTTAATAAAGTTTCTCCTCTTGAAAACCGTGAAGAATATTCTTTCTCGGGATAAATAATATAAAGTTGATGATTGTCAAGAGTAGTTCTTCCTGTTTAAAATATTTGGTCATGATTTCAACAATTCTCATTTGTTTAAAAAAAATTTTCTCTTTTAAATCGTAAAAAGTTATTATTTTCCAAGAAATAATGACATAATTAATGATTGTCGAAAGTAATATGTTTTTTCAGGATATTTGAAATTTTTTAAAAGAAATTTTATTTATTTAAACAATTTTTTCCTGTTGAAGGTAAAAAGTTATTTTCCGGAATTACACAATTAACGAATTTCACGAATAATAACATATATTTTATAAATAATAATATTTTTTTTCAACAATAACATTCCATTTCTCTGAAAACAAACAAATGGGGGGAGGGATTAATCACCAAAAACCTGAAGTCGATTTTTCGGACGTAATTTTTAGGGATTCTAGCGTTATTTTTTTGTTGACAGACACAAATATAATAGAAATTAATTGCTTAAGCAACAATTTTACTTTATAAACAAATAGACACTTCTAAATGTAAAGTAAAGAAGGTTTTGAAGCTAATTATTCATAATTTTAAATAACAAATTATATAGAAAAAAATACGTTATAGTTGCATGTTTATACATAAAAATACTGTTTCTTATTTTCTTCTTTGAAATTCAACAATTTTAATTGTCATTATCTAGTTTAATAAACAATTGCGTTTATTCGATTATTAGAATAATCCACCAAATTAATATATGACGTTAGATTGGTATAATTATGTATTCAATATCGACGATTATAATTGTATTAAACAAATTATGGACAAGATTGACCAGTCTTCATATTTTTATTAAAGAAATCTTTTTACACATAGGCACTATGTTAAATGGACAGTTTATTATTAAAGATATTTTTAAATTTTCTTAAGAAGTACCTTCAAACTATTTTTTTGTTTTCAAAAAAGCGAATCTCAAATAATTTTCTATATTTATAATTTGTTAAAAACCATTGAATTTATGGAGTTATATTAAAATAAACTCTGCCGGCTAGGTTATATGAACTTATTCATAGTATAATTTTCTTTAAATTTTTGATTCGTTCTGACATAAGTATATAACGGAATTTTGTATATAAATTATAAAAATAGTTTCTAAAATCATACAATTGATTCTAAAAATTTGATATTTTTTGTATGTTTTTGTTACTAAAACAATTCAAAAAATTATTTTTTAATCAATTTAATTTCTCATGTACAAATAAAATAATCATTTATTTGTATGCCAGCCTTTTTTTAAATGTTTAATTTAAAAAAACTTATTTTTGGAATTTTCAATAAAAGCAATTGAAAAGAATATATTTCTGAACCGCACTCTTTTAAATTGATATATTAATTCAATTTTTAGGCAATCATTATTATTCAAAATAAGATAAATAATTTTAACAAATTTAAAAATTAAAAAAAGTTTTTTTAATAAGATATTAGATTATGATTGATCAGTATTGATTATTATTGTTGAGAAATTAATATTCTAACCATTCTTATCATTAACAAAAGGTAGAATTTTAATCAATTTTTGCCTAATTAAAGAAAACATCTATAAATCTATACTGTAAAAATTTTTTAAAAAACTAAACAATTTTTTAATCAAATCATTCGTTGAAAAATATTTTTTATTCAAAAATTGGTTAAACTGTTTCCGCCACTGAACAAATTACTTTAAAAATAAGCAATAGTAGAGTTGTGAATAACCTTTTATCTGAAAAAATAACTGCCGTTCATTAAAATTCAGCCATATAAAAAATTGGTAAGCATTTATTGTAAGAAAAAAATGCGAGTATAGCAAAATTGTAAAAATAAATTTTTTTTATAACTGACTCAATTTTTTTTACTAAAAATAGGGTTCACTTTCTAAAATGACATAATTAGTAAGGAAAGCAAATTTTTAAAGATCTGATCAAATTCATAGGAAATCAAGATTAATTAAAAATAACTTATCTAAATGAAAGAAAAATTTTGAAGTCCAAACTTTAAAAAATTTGAATTCAGATAAATTGGAGTGAATAAAGTAACTAAATAAGAATCGAATATAATTTAAAATAATAATCATGGTAAATTCCGAAATCTTCAAAAATTCATTTTTTGTGAAATCTTTAGAAAACCATTGAAGGATTTTTTTTTAATCTATTTAAAATCTCTGCAATTTTTTTTTTCATCGTGCAGAAAATATTCTTATCTTTGTGAAATTTTTCTGAACTCTTTACAAAATATCTTAGATAATTTTGAAACATTTGGGGATATGCGTTGAATCATTAAAATCTTGGTGAAATCTTTAGGAAATCATTGAGTTCTTTGTAAAATGTTTTAAATCTTTGCAAAATTTCTGCGAAATATTTGGTAATATTTCTGAAATTATTGAGATTTTTGTAAAATAATTTAGATTTTGTGCAATCTTTAAAATATATCAGAAATTTTCATGAAATAATTAAAGTCTTTGTGAAATCTTGTTAAAATAAATCTGAAATCTTTGGGAAAACTTTGAAATATTTGTGAAACCTTTGAAGTCTTTGAGAATTCTTTTTAAAATTTTTCTGTAGTCCTTAGAAATCTGCGCAATATAACAAAAATGTTTTTTAAATATTTAGTAATATTGTTGAAATGATTAAAATCATTAAAGTCCTTGTAAAATATTTTGGCTCCATCGAAAATCTTCGCAAAATATTTGAAATCTTTGATATCTTTGGAAAATCATTGATGTCTTTGAGAAATCTTTTGAATCGTTCCAAAATCTTTGCGAAATATTTGAAAAAATTATAAAATTATTGAAATCTTTGAGAAATTATTTAACACTTTGTCCAGTCTTTTAAATCTGTGCAAAATCTTTGCGAAATATTTCAATTCTTTGTGAAATCTTTTATACCTTTTGGAATCTATTGATGTAATCATAAAATCTTTTAAATATGTCCAAAATCTTTTGGGAAAAATTTGAAATATTTGTAAAACCTTTGTAATTTAAAAAATCATTGAAATCTTTTTAAACCCATTCTGAAGGCTTTAGAAATCAGCGAAATATTAGAAATATTTGTTTAATATTTGGTAATATTTTTTTAATTATTTAAATCTTGGGAAAATTGTTGAATTCTGTGCAATCTTTTAAATCTGTCTAAAATCATTGCGAAATATTTAAAATCCTTGATTTATATCCTTAATATATTTGTGAAATTATTGAAATTGTTTCAAAATAATTAAAATTTTTGAACCATCTTTAAAATATATCGGAAATTTTTATGTAACAATTAAAATCTTTGTAAAACCTTCGAAGTCTTTTTAGAAATGTTTCTAAAGTCTTT
>NC_046658.1:171479192-171523423 GCF_010883055.1 Belonocnema kinseyi | reverse complement strand
TTTGTCAAATCTTTGTGAAATTTTTGCGAAGTATTTCAAATATTTTTTAAATATTTGGTAACATTTGTGTAATTATTGAAATGATTGCAAAATAATTTAAATATTTGTGCAATCTTTAAAAAATATCGGAAATTTGAATGAAATAATTAAAGTCTTTGTGAAATCTTTTATATCTATTCGAAATTGTTGCGAAATATTAAAAAACTTTTTGAATTCTTTGAAATTTTAAAGAAATTACTAAATTCTTTGAAAAATATTTGTAATATTTGTGCAATTATGAAAATCTTTGGAAAATTATTGAAGTCTTGTGCAATCTTTTAAATCTGTACAAAATCTTGGCGAAACATTTTTAATCTGTAAAATGTTGGATATATTTAGAAAATTATTGATGTCTTTTGTAAAATCTTTTAAATCCGTCCAAAATCTTTACGAAATACATAACATGTTTGTAAAAACTTTGATATCAGTTGAAAATCATTTAAGTCTTTGTACAATTAAATTTTTTTTTAAATCTTTTCTAAATATATAAAATCTGTGTGGAATCTTTGACAGCTATGTCAAATCTTTGATATCTTAGCGAAATCACTAATGCCTTTGTAAAATCTTTTAAATCTATCAGTAAACTTTGCGAAATATTTGAAATCTTTTTGAAATCTTTGATATCTTAGGGAAATCATTGATGTCTTTGTAAAACCTTTTATGTATTTTTAAAACATTTTAAATACATACAAAATCTTTGCAAAATATTTTTAGTCTTTGTGAAATTCTTAAGATCATTGTAAAATCTTTGATATCTTTGAAAACTCACTTTTTCCTTTGTAAAATTTTTTTAATCTATCAAAAATCTTTTTGAAATCTCTAATATTTTTAGGAAATCATTGAAGTCTTCATAAAATCTTTAATGTCTGTTTAAAACCTCTTAAATATTTCCAAAATATTTTTGAAATATTTTAAATCGTTAATATCTTTGGTGAATCATTAAAGTCCTTGTACAATCTTTTAAATCTAACAATAATCTTTGCGAAAAATTTGAAATGTTCGTGAAGCCCTTGATATCTTTAAAAAATCATTCAACTCTTTGCAAAATATTTTGAATCTATCAAAACTCTATGCGAATTATTTGATATCTTTGTGAAATCTTTCATTTCTTTGGGAAATTATTGATGTATTTGTAAAATCTTTTAAGCGTTTGTGAAATCTTTTATATCTCTAAAAATTAATAATATAAACCTTTGTTAAATATTACAGAAATCATCAAAAATCTGTGCAAAATATTAAAAATATTTTGTAACATTTGTGAAATTATCAAAATCTTTGTGAAATCCTTGGCAATACAAAGTTTATACCCGTGTTTATTATTATTTATTATTTACTATTAATTATTCATTTACTTTTATGTATGTTCGCCGTATAAATTTAGTATAATATCAGTGCCATTTAATATTATAAGATCCTTCTGCCTCCGTTTAGAGAAAAAAGGCTCCGCCGCTTCTGTTTAATTTAGGTTTCTGGACAATCTTTGTATATTTTTGACGTATAGAATAAAAAATATAAAATCCTGTCAAAGATTTTATGTATTTCATTTTATTAATTTATATTTTCAGTAATCTAAATATTTAAAAATCATATTTACATAATAAATAAGCATTGCTATACTATCCCTCAAAATTAATTTTTTAGTTCAAGCTGAATGTGTATTGTGCCCCCCTTTCCAATTTAATCTTCAACTAAATTATTTCCAGCTAATCTCTCAACATGATCACTGTTGAGATTTTCCATAAATAGCAGCCCCCAAGTCTTTTTGGTTCTTTAAACAAAAGAAATCGACCACAGAGGATTTTTCTTCTATTTATAAAGCCAAAGCGTTGTTCAGGATAATGCGTTTCGAGGTCCATGTACTTCTGGGCAAAGCTGGTACTGACATATGTAAATATTGCCGTACCGGAGTATATACTAGAAGTGCGGCGTATACGAGAGTCGTACGACTTCTGGCACGCAATTAAATCCGCATCGTCGTTTGAAGCGTATCCCAGCATCCAGCCGGGCTGGGCTTAATTATATGAAATAATTACACGTCGGACGAAATATATGCACGGACACGGGCGCGGGGTTCCGGAGGATGGAGGTGGGGTGGAAAAAGAGAGGGGGGAGGGAGGTAGACAGCACGCAATGCGCACCGTGGAGATGCGGTCGGCCGCAGACCTAGACCAGCTGCAACCTCTGCAGCGCATGCAGATCCGGTATTCCAGTGCATATTCCAGTATTCCATTTCCAGTACTGAGACGTAATTATGCATCAGACGCTAGTATTACGCCGCATAATGTCCGTGCGGAAAATACAAAGCTCCCACGTACGACTCAATTTGGTGTAAATGCGGTGATAATTGACTGTCCCCATTCAAGAACAAGACATATATTTGTTTAGCGTTGCAGAAGGTGGCCCCTGAAGACTAAAAATTCAAATCGCAGATTTGGAATTTATATACATATATTATCGTAGACAATTACATGTCGCATCTTTTTTTATACAAAAAATCGTATCTTTCTCAGTTTTTCAACAAATTGCAAAAAACCAGTTCTTTTAAAGTCGATTTTTGTCTTCAACACTCCGTGCAGAAATATTGTTGCGGCCGGCTAGGCCCCGATCAGACAAAATGTGGCCCCGATAGGGCTAGCTGTCTAGCGCCCGACCGTAAATGAAACGCCCCACCCGAGAGGACCCAGATATGGGCCACCAATATAGGGCCCGACCTGGAAAAACTTCGAAAAACCATGTTCAAACTTACTGCTGTTACACGCACACTAGGGTGGTCCAAAAAACGCTTGTCGTTCTACAAAGCAAGAAACCCCTCTAAAAGTTTGCATTTCCGAAGATAGAAAATCCGTAATTTTTTTCAACATTTGAATATTAAAACGTGCCACTGGGCATTTCAAAATCCTATTTAATTAAAATAGAGTAATTTTCCAAAATTGAATTCATGTTCTAGGGTTTCATCGGAAAATGCCAACTAATTCTCACCCTCCCCGCAGCGCCCCAAATATGACCCAAAAATCAATAAACTTTATTTTTACGTATTATTGTTACTTTTTAGCAATTTTCCTCGTCTTTTTCATACGAATAATTACTAATGAACAATTAAAATATTTATCATGACTTTTGAAACTATTTCCAATTGTTTAAACAAATGTGAATTATTTAAACCATTATTAATCCCCAAAGCATGTAAAAGAATAATCGTGTCTTCTGTTTAAAATGGAATTGTTGGCCATTTTTTGGAGTAGTAAATTTTTCTAAAAACATTATATAACTATTTAAATAATAATTAATGATTAATTTTGAAAATTTCTAAAAATTGGGCCAGAGATATCAACTTTCTTTTTAAATGAGTATCCTATACTACATTTTGTTGAATAATTACATAATTTTGATACATTTCTTGTAATTTTTCATAAATTTCGACTTGTTTAACCAATCTTTATTTGCTTAAACAGTTTTTTTTCAATAACTAAAGAATGAAATAAAATATAACACATTATAATTATGTTCCTGACTGTATAGTTTATCGAAAGAATACATTTACGACTTTTTAATTGTTCAAGCAAATGTAATTTGTTTAAATAATTATTTTCCAAAAACGCTTTTGAAATTTTAATTATTTGTATGTCTTCTATTTTATTTTATTTATTTTTCGAAAAATAACTGCTCAAGATAATTAAAATTGCCTAAACATATAAATTTATACGGAGAAAAATAATTCGAGAAACTTTACTAAACTCAGTTGGGTAAACTCGGGACATATGGACACTTTGATAAAGTTTCATTTCTAGTTGGGTAAAACGAAATTCGATAATACCTCATTCACAAACACGAAAGTGTGACAAATTAATATCAATGTCTACCGAACTTCACTTTAATTAACATTGTACTTGGTAGTTGACATTTTAATAGAAATAATTATAAAATATATCAAACGCTAATTAAAGAGCCGGGTTTTAAATTAATGAGACGTAAATATAAACATTGAATGATTTTTGTTTAAAATGTTCTAACCTTGAAACCCTCAATCATTTAATTTGTAATATTTTTAATGTTTGCATCGTCTACCTTTTTAAAATCTTTTTGATGTAAAATATTCAAGCCATTAAAATTGAGCATTAAAAACCTGGAAATTAAGATTATATAAAATCTCGGAAATTGAATAAGGTTAAAATTTCAGGAATTAAATCGAATATACAAGCTGACACGCTTTACAGGATTTATTAATTATATTGCATGAAACTTAAGTATATGAAAATATGAGTAACAAACATAACTTGAGAAAATTTTAAATATCTCTTTTTGGAATAAATCTTTATTCAAAATTTGCAATTAGCGATGCTTTAATTTTTAACATGTGCGATTTTAGTATGTAGTTTCGAATATTTTTTTACATAATTTAATTTTAAATACTCACAATTAATCACTCTACAATATTAAAAATGTATTAATAAAAATGCTGGATAATTTTGAAGATCTAAACTTAAGTTTTCAACTCTACATATTCCAAATTGAAGAAACTCGTATTGTGTATCATCAGAATTAAAACAGTTTTAAAGGTGAAACTTGCATAATTTTCAACGCTTAATTTGAAAAATTAAATACTTTTCAATTTTAAAGATGTATAAATAAAAATTCTTAAATTTGAATGATTTTTAAGATAATAAGTCAAGTATTAAAATCTAATTCTTCAAAATTAAATGGTACCGTATTATTTAACTAAAATCTTGATTTTACAAGTTGAACTCTAAATCGAAGGATTGGCTAGATTCATTGGACTTCGCCGATACTATATTTTCTGTAGAAATAAATTTTCTAAATTGAACACAATTATTAAAATAATGAAAACTTAAATTTTTCTGCGATCTGAAGTAAAATCCCTGTTTTTTAAATTAAATTCAGGGTCATTTCCCGGCCATTTTCCAGTCGAGTCACCACCTTGCGAATTTGCATGGAAAAGTTGCATTTTCAAACCGAAAATATGAATTTTCAACAAAAAATTTACCTTCCAACTAAATTTTAAAACTTTTTACCATAATATATTGGCCAAGTCCACACTTTCTTTTCAAGTCGCTTTTTTTATTTAAAGAAATTTCGTTTGATAACGTATTAGGCATTGTTGGATCAAGAACTTAGTTGGTTATACAATAATAAAAATTAACAAAATTTGACCTTTTCTTTAAACATTATAGTCAAGTGTCGACTTAGCCCCACCATGTTTCGTGGGCTTTGAGAGATTTTTCATCATTTTAATTTTTTATAATAATTGATAAACAGAGCATTTTTGTTTAGAATCACCAATAAAATTTCGTAAGTGTTGTAAGTTTCGTAGTTTCGAATGTTTTTTTACGTAATTCAATTTTAAATAATCACAATTAAATACTCTACAATACTAAAAATGCATGGATAAAAATTCTGGATAATTTTGAAGATCTAAACTGAGTTTTCAACTTTTTACAATTTATTATAGCAATTTGAAAAATTATCTTTTGAGCTATTTCATAATTCGTTCTACAAAACGTTTGAGCATTTCGTTTATCGAGGAAAGTTTAAACAAACAGAAACTTCCGACGAAGAAGTTGTTCAGCGAGGTATAAAGAAGTTTTCTGTAAAGGGTTTTTTAAATCAAATTAATAGGTAAAAAAAAGTTGAACGCTTATTGGATATAGTATAATAAAGATATGATTATTACTCATCAGATAACACCGAATCATTCATTTCTTTAATTTTTGTCATCGATGCAAAATAATCCATGAAAATCTGTTGACCTTAGAAGGAAGATGCAGTGAAATCCTTAAATAGCTCTCCCTTCTATAGCCCTTTCGAGAATTGACGCCGCGCCGCAGGTTGTTGTGACAGGAGCTGTGCGGGCTGTGAGGGGCCTGCAGTTGTCACTCAGAAAAAGACTCAAGTGTGAAAAAAACAAAAGCGGAGCAGGCTGTAATGATTTAATTCCCACCTACCGTCGGGCCCAAAATCGGCGCTATAGAAGAGCCTAACTGTGCTAAGATAAACTTTTAACGTAATTTATTTTAGTTTTTGTGATATTTTTTTTAACTTTAATTTTTTTTACAAAATGCTCTTTATCACAATATTCAAATATGAATTCAAAACGTCAAAAAGGGAATCTAATTTTTTTAACGAATTTTAGAAATGCTCAATTTTGTTTTTCAGAAAAATGCAATGTTTTGGCTACTTTTGAGATCAAGAAAGCTGAAGGACGTTTGATGTCATCTAAACTTTGGATAATTTACCTTTAATTAATACACCCATGAAGATCAGTGGTTCGCTCAAAATTTTAGCGTTTACTGTTTTTTACCTACCCATTTATTTGAAAAAAGCCTTTGCAGAAAACTTCTTTGTGCCTTTCTGAACAATTTTTCCTTAGGAAGTTTTTGTTTGCTCAAACTTTCCTCGATAAACAAAACGCTCAAATGTTTTATCAAATGAATTATGCTCTAGCTCAAAAAATAATTTTTTTCTGCCTTATAAATAAACGTGAAAAGTTTTATCGCTAGTTGTAATAAAGAGCATACTATTAGGAATGCTTTCTTTAAACTTTATAAAGAAATTCTGGAAACTGTGGATTTGAGCACGAGTTAAAGACAAAAATAAAAATCGACTTTTAACAAACCTCCTTTTTTTTTATTTGTTAAGAAATTGTAAAAGATACGATTTTCTGGTAAAGAAAGAAAAGATGTGGAATGTAATTATCTACAAAAATATATGTTTTATAAATCAAAGTTTTAAATTTGAGTTTCCAGTCGTCAGGGGCCAACTGCGCCGGGTTATAAAAATCTGGATCTTGTTTTGATTGAGCTGCCGGATCGAATAGGGGTACTAAATGTATTTCGCTGAAAGTGGGAAGACCCCTGGATCCTTTCGAAAACATTTTCGAATTCTAATTGTCAAAGACTATATCTAGATGTAGAATTTTATTGCGCACCTTTTTGCCCCCAGGCAAAAAGTTGAATCATTTTCAGTTTCTTAATAAAAGCTAAATTCATGCTCAGTCAACCAGTTTTTAGGATTCCTTAATAACATTTTCGGGGAATGTAGTTCGAAATTTTCTTAGACTAATAGAGTAAAAGTAATTAAAAAATTTTTTCTAAGGCGTGGCGTTTATCGGATTATTCTAACTTCCAGCGTTTCTTTTGTTGAGCGAATTTTGAGCAAAAAAAAACTTCCAGCAAAAAGCCGTTAAAAACAGTACAAATAATATTTCTGGAAAATATTAGCCCAATCGAATTGGTATTGAGGAAATTATTAACATCTTAATTCGATAGCGGCTAGGCGACTCGCGCAGGGTCTGTAGTGAGAGTTTCAGATCCGATTCATTATACAGTTTTCTGGCCCCAAAAATAAAAACAAATCAAGTAATCAGGTAGTGTTAAAGTATAAAGCATAAATAAATAATAGAACATAATGAAAAATAATTTATCCATTTAATATTATGTACAATAGAATGGTTTACTTTTTCAGAGAAACTGTACAAAAGTATAACAAAACATAAACATCTAATATTTGAGATTCAACGAATTCTTAATTCCTCGAATTCTGCAATGCTTTAAATTCGTGGAACTGAAAAAAGTTAGAGATCGAGAAAGTACACTCGTTTTTTCTTCTTGTTGTATAATAAAGATTGAACATGTGAATTTTTAGTTATGGAAATTCTTCTAAACCAAAAAGCAAAACATTTTCAACCAAATAGTTTAGTTTTTTACAAAAAGAAATATATATATAAAATTTTTGCATCAAGAATATTAGTGTTTGACCAAAAAATACTCATTTTCCAGAAAATAGTTCAATTTTAAATCAAACATGAAATAGTTAAACATTCAGTTTAAAAAATGTATTTAAACAAACAAGAAGAATGTTTATCAAAATAAATCAATTTTTAACAAAACAAATAAATTTGTAACAAAAATGATAACTCTTTCACCCAAGGAAATGAATTTTCAACCACCCACATTAATTTTCTACCAAAAAAATTAACTTTGGACTATAAACATTAATTTTTATCCAAATAGTTGAATTTTCAACTATAAAATATCACTTTTCAACCAAATGTCAACTAATTAAATCTACATAAAAAAAGTTTTAACTAAACATATGACGAGTTTTCAACACAATATTTTACCCAAGAACATTAATTTTCTACTGAAAAGCATTAGTTTTAAATAATAGATGAATGTTCATTTGAAAAACAATTTTTTAACTAAAAATTGAAAATTTCAATGTTTAATTGAAAAAATTATTTTTTAACCTAAAAACAAATTTTTAACAAAGTCGTTAAATTTTCAACTAACAAAAGTAATTTTTAAGTACAAAATGGAATAGTTTTTTTTTCTAAATATTTCTATTTTCATATATTTCATACAGTTTTGATATGTATATATTTCATGTTATCTTCTTCACCATTTTATTCTTCAAAATTGTAAATTTGTTGTAAAATTTGGTTTGAAAATCTCGCTATTTTTATCACTTGTGGTTCCGGTTTAATCTTAGCCAATCAAAACAGTGGGAATTTTTGAAACAAATGAACCTAGAGGATCTCTAATTACCCTCAATATATAAACGTCGCAGGAGTGCGAGCCCTTTTCACACTCGTCTCTTTGGAGTTGTATATTTCTGAGCTTCTCGTATCTTAAGAGTAAAAGTGCATTATTATGGATGCGTGAATATTAGATTTATTTTTCTATCTGTAATTTTTTTGTAAGAGAACTAAGTGCTAAAATACAACTTTTCAACCCACTTCAAATTAAAAAGAAAGTATCTATTCGCTCCACCCTATTATGAACTCTCCTTGACTTCCCAACCTAAATGACGTTATTTATGAGCATAAAATCAATGAAATTGGCTTAAAATATTTTTCTATGAACCCCGAATTTCAAAAGTTGGCAATTATTGCTACAAAATGTAATACAAATGGAATAAAAGAGTATCTAATCTGACCATAAAGGGTGAAAAACCACCTGTTCAGTTTGCCTACACCCTATCTTATCACATCCGGAAAAGAGCTGATGAGACCTAGCCACTGATCGCAGCCCGCTTCATAACTTTTCAATAGAACCGTAAATTTTTTTCATCCTTGTCAACCCGAGTCTTTAGAGGATTCGACAGCAATTAATAATGGCGTGTGTCTGTGAATTGGTCAGGACAGAATCAGCTCGCTGATTCAGCGTTAACGTTTGCCAGTAATTGAAATAAATGACGGGGCACCCTGCTGAACCCCATAATGAACTCCCCGTTACGAAGGTCGACAGACGTCACAGCGATGTGCTACTTGGCGTTTTCCTTCGTTAACTCTCGACCTGAATCTCTGTCGAACAACTGCTACTGCTACAGCTACTGCTGCTTCTCAGCCTCTCCAGAGGCCTCAAAATCATGAACGACATCCAGATATTACTACTGGTGAATCTCCACTCTGAAGGGGTGGTTTTGCTCCACCCTACCTTTCCATCATCCACGCTCTTAATCAGTGTAGACTGCAGCTTGTTGCGGATTATGAAAGAGGAGGATTGTTAAAAAGTCTCATCCTTATTTCCTGAAATTAATATTAAGGTTTCATTTTCACTCCCTGATCAAAAAGGAAAGAGTTTACGAAGGAAAAATAAATCTTCTGTGGCAAGAAGATATAAGCACTGGATTTAGTGCCGTCCGGTCGGTTTGGTTGAAAGAAACGTTAGAGGGTCTGGGTATCCAGGCTGAAAGGTCTGTTTGACGGTGCTGAAGGATGCGGACGCATGAGTTCAGAATTTGGATCTTAATATTTAGACTTGAATTTACTTAAAATTTATTTAACAGCTTTAACTGAATAGTAAATACAACTGAGCAAATAAAAAAATATGTAATTTACAGCAAGTCAAACTATTACGGTTCAAACTCTGGACCTTGCGTCCACAGCTTTCTGCGCCGCCAAACGAATCTTTCTGGTTCGAATAAAGAGGTAATTTTAAACTACATCACGCTGCTAAAAGTACAGGGGATGGGGATCACTGGCATTTTTGATGGTATAAATAAAAATTTCTTGAAATTCGTGAAAAAATAAAAAATAGTTATTTTATATTGAAAGAAAAGCGTCTAAATACCATTCCCCACTCTTTAAAGAGTTCCTACTTTTACTCCGTTTTCGAGAAATTTTCCCTTTTTTGTATTGTTTTGCTAAAATGCGAACAGAATTAATCGTTTACAATAATAAAATCAAAACATTTTTAATTTGCAGTGCTCTTTTTTTATTGAGTAGTTTACCACTATAATTTTGGTTCAGAATTCATATCCTCTGGTTTACAATTCTATTGTAGATTGAACTATTATCTTAAGAATTGAGTTTTTTAGTTCATAATGATTTTCTTAACTTTAAATTTAAATAATTCCTTTTATCTTTCATTCATCACTTATCTTTTTTGTTTAATAATTCATATTTAAATCTTCAACTCATTTGTAGAAAATTCGTCTTTTGGAAAATAGTGTTGGAAAATTCACCTCTTTTGTTAGAAAATGCCCACAATTTTTCATTAAAAAATTAACTGTTTAATTACTAGTGAACCTGTTTTAGTTAATATTCAACTACTTTATTAAAAAATCTTCTTTTATGTTTAAACTCAACTACATTTTAATTTTAAATAAAAATATTTATCGTTGAAATATCAACTATTAGCTTTTTATTAAAAATGTATAGTTTCCGGTTAAATTTAACTATTACTAAATTAAAGTTGAAATCTTTTCTTGGTTGAAATATGATTTCTTATATTTTTTAATTCAATGTATGTTTGTATTTGTCAATTCAACCATGTGATTTAAAAATTATCTTTTTGATCGAAAATTCAACTCCTTTATTCAAAAGTCGTATTGTCGAAAATAAAATTCATCCTTCTTTTGAAAAAAAATTTTCTTCATAGAAACTTCATATTTTTGGGTTGAAAAATCAATTTTCTCGTAAAGAAACTCGTCTTTGTGGCTTAAAGATATAATTGTTAGGATAAAAATTCAGTTTTAAGGTTTAACAATCTTACTATTTGGCACTTTAAATTTAAATAATTAAATTTGAAAAACCTGTATAAAATATTTGAAAATTGATTATTCTTAACGACTCAGTTTCAGGAACATAATTCAAAAATACTTAAATTTTAAAAACAAGTTTTGAAATTTTAAAATTTTTGACGCTCCGTGTTTGAATTATGTATAAGTTTGAAAATTTTGCAATGATAAGAAATTAATTTGCCAAATCTTCACAATATTTTAACTTTCAGGCTTCGCAATTTCTAAACCTTTTCAATTTTAAAACGTAAAATCACAGTGATTTTCTATTCCCAGAAATATAATTTTTTTGTCTGGAAAAATTTCTCCAATCACTGTAAATGTTACTTCATACTACTTGGTTAAATGCGTATCAGTAATATAGTTTACTATATTTTCCGTTTGAAGGTCTTGATACTTTATAGTCAATTATTTAAAAAAAATTATATTTGAATTTTCGGAATTAAAAGACCGAATAGTTACAACAGTTCGCACTTTCAAGAATTTTTATTTAAAATTTTGGACCTTAATTCCTCTGGATAAAAGATTCGAAGGAATGAAAAATTAAGACAATTATTTCTTAAATTTAAGTTTTGAAAATTAACAGATTTTATGACTGGTCATTGAAGTTTGACTGATTTTTATTTGAAAATGTGCCAAAATATTGTACATTTCGAATTCGGCACAAAAATAATTCAAACTATAAGGTTTAAATATTGAATAACCTGAAACTTTGAAATCACATACATGTAACAGCCTTGTTTTGTATTATTTTCATTAACTGTTACGGTTTCTCGTTGAAAATTAACAAAAATGGTTCATTCAAAGTTTCAAAATATTTATTAGAAACTTTCAAAAATAGATAATAAATATAAATTAAGTTTAGAAAATGAAACGATTCGAAATGAAAAGGGTCAAAATTATGTTGTTTGAAATCAAAATAGATAAAAATTTAATTATCTGAGCTTTAACCATGAATAATTCAATATTTTCTTGCATCTTAAATAGTTACAATTTCAGAATTCTGAATTCTTACGTTGAACACTAAGTTTGAAAGCGTCTTTTCCATCAGTTTTAATTTGACAATAAGAATGTGAAAGCTTAAGGTTTTAGATGTAATTAACAATTTAAAAATTATTTATTCTTAAACAATTTAAATTTACTAAAAATGATAGAAAATTATCGGTGAATTTACATTTTTATTCAGGAAAAATGTATCTAATTGATATTTATGCTATTATAATTTTGTTCATGTAACAATAATTTAGAATGGCGAAATTTCAGAAGCTTCGAATTTAAAAAGTTTAATGAAGTAAATTCATCAGAGAATGTGTTATTTTGTTTATACGATCCAATAATTAACAATATTGGATTTAGTTGTCAATAAATCATACTTTATTTGTAAATTTCTTCAAGAACCACTACTAGCGTATGCTAGTTGCATTGTTTAGGTTCAAAATTGATAAAACCATGATTTGATTAATGTAATTTTAAAAACTTAAATATTGTAACCTCTAATTTTAGAGGCTTAAATACAGTAACTTACTTTGTTTTTAAAAGATACTGAAAAATATGTTTTTATTTGAAAGGACATGCATGGACTAACAAATACATGAGATAAAGTCAATTTTCGATTAGTAATTAATGAAGGCGGATGTCAAATGGAGATCCAAATGAAGAGTGCGCCAAAGTAAATTGAATTTCAAATTGAAATCACATTTTTATGAAATAGTTTGATAAATTTTACTTATATTTAACATTACAGTTTTTAAATTGATGGAATTTTTGATTAATTTATTTATGAAAATGGTCTGTAAGATTGTTCATTTTTAATATTGTTCTCACACTGAGAAAACTTTTTGGCTGGAACAAAAAAAATGTGTTGCTCTTCGTGCAACAAAACTGTTTTGTTGAATCAACAAAATTTTTTGTTGAGACATTTTGTTGGCCAAACAAAATTGTTTTGTGAGCATAACCAAATTTTTGTGTTGAGACAACAAAATTCTTTTATTACCTTAATACAATATTTTGTTGGTTTCACAAAATTTATTTTTCAACCTAACAAAATACTTTTGTATAGTCAATCAAATTATTTTTTTTGTATCAAATAAATTGTTTTTCTGTATACACAAAATAGTTTTGTCGGCGTTGCTAAATATTTTTTAGATCAAAAACGATAAGGAATGAAAAAAGTACCTCCGACACGGAATCGTTATCACCGCCGCCTTCAAACAATTCAATTGGTGATTCATTTGATACTTTCTAAAAAGAACTATTATTCTGATTCGATGTTGAATTGGAGATTCCTTTTTCCCTTAACACGATGTAATCTCGCAGCTTTCGTTCAAATTTTATTTGTATTCTAAGCACTTCATTTGCCAAGAGTTTTTCAACAAAAGTACAATCAGGCGTGAGACCCACAAACGAATCTTTATCAATGCCATGCTCTACGAAAAGAAAGATAAAATTGTCTACACTCTACGACAAATGGACAATTAAACTATCTTACTAATGAGGTATCAAGTATTCATAATGTTTATTCACTCACATAGATTAGTTTAAACAGCACGTCTGACGATACCGAAATACGCGACGTTACCGGTATTATCCGCCATTATGGAAATTGATTTGCACACTTGTGCACGTGGTCTCACCGAGCTAGTGCGCATGCGTGGCTGTATCTTTCGTTAGCCTAACTGAATAGTTTTGCTGGCTTAACAAAAATTTGTCCAGGACAACAAAATGAGGCTTAGCAAAATAATTTTGTGTTAAGAACCAAATATTTTGTTTGGGCAACAAAATAATTTTGTCCTAACAAGCACAATTTTTCTCCAACAACAAAAACTGCTCAACAAAATGGTTTTGTTGCGAATACTACTTTTTTTCTCAGTGCAGCAATATAAATTGTATTGCAACATTTATAATTAATCAGATATACTATACAAGTCTTCTTTGCTATCTTTATCTTTATTTTCAAAAACAGAAATTTTTTAAGTGTGTATTTGTTAGTAGAATAAACATAAATAATGTTTTTTTTAACCCTACATGTTCCGAAAGACCTATGGCAATGATACCTAATGTTCAGTTTTATTGCAATTTTCATTCCATTTTTTATTTCTATAGACTAATTATTATACATTTCATGGATTATTTCGTTGATAATTTTACTTATTAACTGAAGTAAGTAATAATTTTGCAATAGAGTAATTTTCAGTCGATCGGAATTTTTCTTTACGGAATTTAATATCGCTTAATTAAACACATCTGTCAGTAACACCTTCCATTAGACTTCCTTTTTGCGAAAATAAATGATAAGAATTTTAATTCAAATTACGTACTGACTAAGACATTTTTTATACCAATTTGTTGTTAAATTACCTTCTGGAATTTTCATAATTAATACATGTATATTGCTAGGATGTCTGCCACATATCTTTTTTAAAGGATAGGAGTAAAGGCTAATTATTAAAAGCTCTTTATCCTATAAGCTTGAGTGTCGCAAGAAAAGTTCTCGATGTAGAGGACAAGGTGGTTCAATAGGGGAAAGAGTAGCGCCCATAGGTCAGCCGAGCAACTCCTCAACAACGCAGGAGTATATGCAAAAAGTGGGCAGTACCATTAGCGGTTAATAGTGTCGTCTGCTTCCTTCATTTTCAGGAACCGTTTATCTTCCGAAGAAACATATGAGATTTTGGACGCAGTAAAATCAAGTTCCTCAAAACAGTATATTTTGCTGAATTTATTTTTGGACCGGCAAATTTCCAAATCTTAAAAAGAACATTCGCTCCAATTTCGATTTTAACATCATTAAAAATAACGAGTTGAAGTGTTATTATTTTTAACTATAATACTACTTACTTTACAATGTCTTATTCGAAAGTCTTTTTATTAAAAAATGTTACATTTTAGATTTTTATTTTTAAGCTGACATTTCTAATTAAAGGGATTTTAAAATGCAGACTTCAATACTTTAACAATTTGAAATTAGATTCCTTTGTAGTTGAAAATTTTCAATGCAAACATTTTTCATTTAACATGTATCATTTACTAAAATATTCATATGTTCTGCACAAAATACCAAAAATAATTTGGAGTAACATCAAATTTAAAACAACTTCTAGATTTCTTAGGATTTAAAAATGAAAATTTCGAGATTTTCAGGGTGTATTCACTATTTGAAATAAAAATAATTTAACTTCTAATTTACGAATTGTTCAGTTAAAAAAATTTGATCTTTTAATTTTTAATGTTTCCAGCTAAAAATTGCTTAAAATTTAGAAATTTAAAATTTCATTGATTGATTCTTTAATTTTGAGCATTAAAATGATAACGTGAATTTAGAATTTTTATAATTGAATCTGCATCTCTGAACTCTATAATTTATAAAAGTTAAAAAAAAAGGAATTTTTCTGTTTATCTGCATTTCATTTAAATTTTCTTTTGTTGAAAAATGTTAGTACCTTTTATTTTGTACGTGTAAATGTCTACGTACATACTTAAAAATTGGTACTTTTATCAATTCTGCTTTTCGAGCACAAACATTTTCATGTTCATTATAACATTATAAAACCAAATAGCAAAAATACATCAACAACAAATATTTCAAAGATGAAACTCCAACAGAAGTAATTCACACGGCCCTGATTTTTTATGGTGCGGCGAGTTCCAAGATTGTACGAAGAAGATAAAACGGCCCATATAGCAATTAAAAATAATAAAATTACAATTAAAAATTCATTTTTGGCCAGCGACAAGGTTATGTGAAATAATTTTTAATACACAATTTTAATCCGAACCAAAGGTGCGTTATAATTTTGTTTTCCTGTTGCGTCGTTGACCAGGAAAAAATTATTAAAAATTGAATGCAGTAAATATATCTGTTTTCGGTAGATTTCTGCTATTGACTTTTACAAAACCCTACCTTGACATTTCTTTAAACAATGTTTTGCGACTTCTATTTTCGATGTGCACATAACCAAAATAAAACATCGGCACAGAAAAAGCAATTTGAGAATCACTGACACATGAGCTGTTATTGGTGGAAACCCGACCTCTTTGACGTCAAAGGGGCCCTCCAATTGACATCGTAATAGAACATTTATATTTCAACATGGAATTAATAGTAATAAACAATATATAAAAAATATTTTATGCGCGTTTTGGACATTAGAATTTTATATACAAGATCCATTTCTTGGAAAAATGATATCTGCCTTTGGAAACAACCCTATTGATTTCATTAAGAATAACAACGGTCGAAGAAATTTCACAGTGTGGATGATATTCCCACTCTGAATATATATAATTGAAAAATTTTATTTAATTTTAGATTGTCAAATTTTAATTTCATCAAATTGAAAATTATTTTAAATTCTAATCATTCAATTTTGAACGATTTGAATTATAAATTATAATAGCATTAACAATACAAGAACTCTTCAATCGAAAACACTTAAAATTCGAAATTATCAAATATAAAATATTGTTTCAACCTACTTTTACACTCAAGATATATTTTAAAAATTTAAGTAATTTGTAAATTGCTTATATTTTCAATGTTAGGAAATAAAATCCCAGAAAGGGAACGCGCGAGTTTTCATTAATGCTCCATTTTCAGTTCACGCCCGTAAAGGCAAGAGATCACGAAGGAAGAATAAATCTCCCCCCTTAAGAAGCTATAAGCACCCGATTTGGTGCCGTTCGGTCAATTTGGTTTAAAAAAACATTAGGGGGATTTCAGTGTTTCCCTCTTTGAATTTTCACAATAGGGGGTCTTAAAAACTGACTTCTAGTACTTTTTGTATGCAAATATATTCAGAAGGTAGACAATTTTTTCTACAAGTTAATCAATTCTTAAAAAAGCATATAAGGGGACCTGGGGACGATGAGACATGTTATTTTTTCTATGATAAGAATCGCTATCTGCAGTGATATACTCAAATAAAATTTTTGAGTTAAATACTCGCAATATATATGTTTAAATTTTATAAAAAATTAGGAATGTCTAAACATAAAATTATGAAAATAATAATAATATAATATACAAATTAAAAATAAATAACTTTCTCCCATCTCGCCCTGGGTCTAACAAGATTTTAATATCAATAATAATTTAAATGATAAATATTTGTTTCATAACAGGGCATTCATGTTTAAGTGAGATTTCTAAACTGCAAAAATATTTGAAAAAAAAAACATTTCCGGTAGCGAAATATAAAAATTATTAAAATATAAATATTTTGAAACACCTTTTGTATAACGCGAGTATGTTTTCCTCTTTTTCTTGGGACGACTAAACAATCCAGGGAATAATGAAATTGAAAAAAAAAAAAAATACCAAATTGGAAAACTCCCGAACATTAGAATTCACGAATGATAAAATTGCCGAAAAATGAAAATACCGAATTAGAAAATTTCCGAATAATAAAATTCCTGAATTGGAAATTTTCCGGAATAATATCAGTTACATTTTATAATACTACCGAATTGGAAAATTTCCGGAATTAAACATTAAAAATAATTGGTAAAAATAATATTTCATTGTGGTATTTTTATTCAGCGGAATGTATTTCAAAACAAATTGTAATTGTTTAATTTCTGGAATTTTTCAGTTGGGATATTTTATAATTCGGCAATTCTCCGTCGCAAATTTTATTATTCGAGAATTTTTCAATTCTGCAATATTATTAACTGCCTGGAATTTTATTATTCGAGAATTTTCCAATTCAGGAATCTTATGAATCGCTAATTTTGTCTAATTCAGTATTTTTATTTTTAGGCATTTCGATTATTGGCGAATTTTAATATTTGGGAATTTTATCATTCGTATTTTTATTTTTCGGCAATTTTATTATTCGCGAATTTGAATTTTTAAGAATTTTTTAATTCGGGAATTTTATTTTTCGGGATTTTTCAGCAGTCCCTTTTTCTTGGCCTGGTTTGGAACCGAAAAGTAGGTAACGCGCTTATTAATGAGTCTTTTATCACGATGAAATTATCATAGTTTTTAAAAATATGTGGTAATTGAATGTTGAAACATTGGTAACAAAATAAATAAAGCTACCTACATGAAAAATCGTGAAAAATCGCTTTTTTGTCACCCGAAAAGGTGATGAAAAGAGACCCCCTTAAATTTAAATTTTAAACGCATTTCTTTAAAAATTCATAAAACGCATGTATTAAAATAAAGTCCAATAATCATTCTTAGAAATAAACATTTGAAAAAAGAAATATATATATATATATATATATATTTTTTTAAAGTTTCAATAAGTAACTTCTATTTCAAATTATCTTATAATAAAACAAACTATTTTTTTGAATGTTTAAAATATTTTCAAATTTTCGTTTAAAATAAATTTTCTAGAATAAAAAAGCATTAACAATTTTCAGGGAACTATTTTTAATAAATTTTTACCATGCTCAAACCTGAATAAATTTTAAATAGCTTAAAAATTTGATTTAAAAATCTTTAAAGATATCATTTAAAACTTGTAGAAGCCTTTCTAAATTTAAAAATTATTTTATAATGTTTTCAAAAAGATCTACAACTTCGAAATATTTTCTGGAATAATTGAAAGGTTTCGTAATAATTTTTAAAATGTACATGATATATTTGTTTGCGTCTTCGATTCGCAATTTTTATACAAAGAATTTTATTTTAAGTTTAAAATATAGCATTACTATCAGTTGATAAACTTTATTAGAACATACCATATCGATGAACATGTTGATGGGCTTTCTGATTTTCTGAAAATAAAGTTTTCGGTAAAACAGAATCATAGATTTAAAAAATATTAAAAGTTTGAATTTTTTATTTTGTTAAAGAAAACTCTCCGCTAATTGGTAAACAGTTACATTAAAAAAAATTTTCTTTTGTTAGAGAAAAACCTCCACTAATTGGTTAATAGTATCATTAAAAAAATCCACACAAATCATATTTTAGATGGAAAATGAATAAAGCTCTTATTATGAAGAAGAAGATAGAATCTGATTAAAAGACCTGATTTTTTACACTAAATTCTCTCTTCTCTGGTTTCTTTGAAATAACAAGCAAGTTTCTACACAAAGGGTTGCCATTCACTTTGAATCCCGTTAGTACAAACTCCTCTTTTAAAGGAGAATCGAATTTCCCTCCAGTCAATACAGAACCAATATTTTCAATAATGATCAAAAATAAATTCCATGAAAATAAAATTCTTAATTCTGGATTTCAGTAATATTATTAATTCAACACATTATTTCAATCAGCTGAAGCATCTTGTTTGTCACATTTTATTCCCGGTTTTAGTTTGATTGAAAGTCGGAGAAGGGCTTGAAACATTCATCAAGCCAGAAGCGGTTGGTACTCAACAACGTAGTTCCGGATGTTCTGCTCGAGGTTATAGTCTGATTTCGAACATATTGACAAGTCCAATACTTTTTTCCCTTGCAAACAATTGAGTACGTGAGGCACACAAAAAACGGAAAACTATCTTCTATCAGTTTTAATTTTGTTTTAAATCAATTAATAATTGTCGATAAGAAATACAAGCTTATAGAAAAATATAGGTTAAGGAAAAATATGCCTACATACGAGCAAGTAAATTTTTTCGTTTTTGTTTTTATGAAAAATTCTCAAATTAAAAAAAGTGAATATTATTTGTTAGAGTAAAATTATCCTTGAAACTTGTTCTTAACTAAATTCAAATGTTAATTAAAAGATTTTATAAGAAATAGATAAAATTCTATATTCTGAAAAACATGGAGTTTTACAATGCAGAGTGTCCCGGTACTCAAGTTACATTTTTATGTTTTAGAATTTCTCATAAAAAATGGAGTCAAAAATGAATAAAAACAATTTTTTTGATCGTTAATAATTTAATTCTAATCGATTTCCTGAATGTTTAAATAAATTTTAATTTGCTAATAATTGAGCTCAATTAAATTATCTCTTTCAAATTCTCTGAAATTCTGAATTCTTCCGAATTCTCTTCCTTTTTCTGAATTCTTTGAACTGTTCTGAATTTTTTGAATTCTCACGATATCACTGAATTTTAAAATGTTTTTCAATAATCTTAAAATCATTATAATACAAACAGAATTATTCTTACTTTTTTTAAGCATATTTTTAATTCTGTAGAATTCAAGCCAATTCTACAGAAATTCTAAAGTTTTTTTAAAGCCCTTAAAATATTTACAACACATAATGAATAATTATTCTGTATTTCTGCAAGTATTTTACATTCTCTTAAATCTCTTGAATTATTCTGGATTTTTAAATAACTATTTTTTGGTGAAATGAATAACAATTATCTGAAATAAAAATTCATTCTGTGAATTCTTCAGAATTTTTCCAAATTCCCTAAATTTGTCTGAGTTATCTGAATTCTCTTATTTTTCTGAATTTTTTTAAATTGTTAAACTTTTGAGTTCTATACATTTTTTTTAATTGTCTGAAATGTTTTGAATTCTTTGTATTTTTTTGTACTCTTTTGTCTTAATTATCCAACATCTTTTGAATTTTGTGAATTGTGTCTAACACTGAATTCTTTTGCTCTCTGAGAGTTTAAAAAAAATATTTAAAAGATACCGAGCAGTTCAAACTAACTCCAAGGGTATTTTAATGATTTTAAAATAATTTGAAAATATTTTTGAAATTTTAACGAATTCAGATCAGTTTAAACAGTCTAAAATGTTTTAAACAATTCAGAGAATCTAGACGATTTTAGATAATTAACCGAATTCAAAAGATTTCCGAGAATTCAAAGAAGGTCCGAAAATTTGTAAGCATTTAGAAAAATTAAAAGAATTCTAAAAACTTAGTGGAATTCAAAGATTTGAGTAAACTTCCAAGAATACAGAAGACTTGCAAAAACTCAAAAAAGGGCATGGTGCATTGAAAAAGGTTTGAAGAAAATTAAAGATACTTTAAAATTATTCAGTGGTCTCATGAGAATTTAACAATTTTAGAATTATTTGTAGTTTAGAAAATTATGACAATTCAGATAATTAAAAAAAATAATACAAAAGAATTCATAGAATTCAAAATATTTCAGAGAATTTCAAAGACTTCAGGCAATTCAAAAGTTATTCGAGAATTCATATTAACTCAGGAGAGTTAAGGGAAAAGTATCTAAAAAAATTATAATAATTCATGGTGTAGAGTAAAGATTTCAAACCTTTAGAAACACTCAATATTTATGTAGAATCAGTTCTGAATCTAAATAATTTAAACTATTCGAACAAAGTTAAAATAATCTTCGAATTGAGTTATAAAATCGACAAGAAAAGAACTATTATTAATTTATGTAAATGTTGACGGAGGCTTCTAAGCACACTGCAGCAAGAAATCATTCAGGCTTATATTGTTTATTTAACAGTAGTTATTTCAAGGTTTAGTCTTTCCTTTCTCTTTAGGGAAAAGTTACAATTTTTATTTAATCCTAATGATAAAGCCCTCATTTTATTCTTTGAAGAATTCTCTAAATTTCTATTTGGGTTGATTTTATTTAAAAAATGTAAATAAAAAAAACATACAGTTATTATTGTTATAAACAATCAAAGTTTAAATTTTAAGTAACACCACCCAAATAGAATTGTCAAGAATCCTTCCAAGAATAAAATGAGGCCTATTTAGGATTGAATAAAAATGCTAACTTTTCCCTGAATAGAAAGGTAAAACTAAACCTTTAAATAAATACTGTTAAATAAACAATTTAAACCTGAATGACTTTTTTCTGAAGTATGCTTAAAAGCCTCCGTCTACATTTACAGAAATTAATGCTAGATCTTTTTTTGTTGATTTTATAAATCATTTTAAATATAATCAACTATTGAGATTGATTTACCTAGTGCACATCCTTAGCATGCGTTATAATTATTTCAAGAAAATTGAAAAAAATGTATTCAGTCATATCGCGAATATTCAAAAAATTGAAAACAGTTCAGAAAATTCAAACAGTTTTATATTTTTAAACAATTCAGAGAAATAAAGAAATTCAGAATAATTTAGAGAATTACGAAAAACTTTAATAAGACTTCGGAAAATTCAAAAGAATTTCCCTCTTCTGTCGCTAGCCGGTTGCGCCCACGAGTTTTGGTTTTCTGCAGTTTTCCACTTCCCTGACAAAATTTCCCAGGCAAATTTCGAGCGCTTCTAATAAAAATCCGACTGCAGAGTCTAGAGTATTCCAAAGCTAGACAAATCCCACAGGACTGAGTACGTGAGGCAATGCTTGAAGGCTGATAATTAGATTTGGTATAAGGATTAAAAAACCTCTTTAATCTACAAGCCAGCTTTTCTGATTTTCACAGCATCAGAAAATATTTTTGACATCCTTCAGGCCAATAGACAGATAACTTAATGAGACCAGCTACGGAAAGGGAGTAGTTGGGAATGAGAGAATTGCAACGAACCAGAGGGAGTCAGACTGAGGAACAGACGATAGAGGTTACGGTTTTCATTGCCTGCTGACGACGCCTGCGGGGGCTTACAGGCACGGGATTACGAGAGACAGTTGGAAATCCGATCAAAACAAATGGACTGCGAAAATATCTCGTCTAAATCCCCACCTCTCTTGATTTCCCTACCCCTCCCACTTTCCCTCTTTTCCCTTTCCCCCTTTCACTCATTTGACAGTTACTCCACCCACACTTTGGATGTTTCTCCTTCCCTCATTCCCGTCTTCCCTGAGGCTGTTTCTCCAGTCCCTCACCCTCCTGATTCTGGATTCGACCATTTTCCAGCCCCTTTCATTCCTCAAGAGTCAGAAGACACAATCTGAATACCGATAAGATGGATAGTCCACTGATCGCCATGTAATGACTTCACTAGTTCGTTCGCTTCAGACAAACCAACTTCACCTGGAATGCAAAATCCCCATTATCACACCCACGATGAATTCGAGTTTAAATCGTTACCCTCCATGGAATTTAAAGCTAAACCGTCCTGACCTCTGAAACGTGTGGTATCAATTCAGCTTCGCAAGATAACTCTCCACGACATTCCTTGTGGAATTATCGCTTGTTCTCATTAAGTTTTTTTTATAATTCAACTTTGCCCAAAAGTAGGGTCATCTTAGGTTCCAAACTGGGTCTTTAAGGGCATGTGATACTCAGAAAATCATGATCGATTTTACCGGTGTTAGGTGCCTTCGACTTTTTTCATGCAATAATAAATATGTTGCATTAAAAATTTGGGGAATGATAGCGAACATGCTAACGGACTCCTCGAACTCTTCTTTTGTGGAATAATTGAACAAAAATTGATTTTGCTTAATTTGATTAATGTGTGTGTATTTTGAGGTTATGTGTATTACAATTCTCCACAGCTTTACTTCCAAACTACGCAATGTTTTTGGCCGAAAACTCGGGACAAGCGAAGAAAAATAGTAACTAATTTCCCGAAACTTACCTTGTTTGTAGACTATTAAAATAGTTTGTTTCATACATCATTTATAAGTGCCTACCGGCAGCATCGGTACAACAGAGACCTACGGTATCGGAATGGCATACAGCTAAAAACGGATCCAAACCTCAAAATAGTGCACATGCATACAATCTTTATTTAGCAGAATAAAATTTTTTGTTATTATCCCTAAAAAATAGTTCATGGATGTCCGTTATACTATTTTATAGCATCTTCAAATTCAGTTTTTCACCATTTTTATTTTTGTGGACAAAAATCCGGGGGAATTGAACCTGATTTACCACATGACAATTATCACTAGACTCCTGCAATAAAGACATTTTTTTATTTCCTAACTTATTTTGACACAAAGCGCCACATCGAGTTGAAAATTTGGGATAATAAACAAGAAGCACTAAGCAAGTTAATGCTGGTCCTAAATTTTAATAATAATGAAAACAGCAAATAAAAATTATTATAAAAAAAAAAACGTTTTTCATCATTATAAAAGTTTAGGAACAGACCCACCTTTCTTAGTGCTTCTAATTTTTGTATCCCAAATTTTCAATTTGATGTGGCGCTTCGGGTGAAAATAAGTTAGGGAATTAACAAAAATTTTCGGTAAGGTAGGAATCTGGTCATGCGAGTCACTCATCAAATGGCCTCAACCTGTTACCATTTATTTAACGTAAGGTTGCTCATTAGGAATCACAATTTTTTTATTTGTAAATCGTTGCACTTCCAGATTCTTTATTTTTGTAATAAAAATTAATTCCTGCTTTTTATAAAACTAGATTCGCTAGAACGTTGTGCGCTCTGTGCGTGCACTAATTCTCTTTTCTTTTGACAAGAAACTCGAAGTAAAATTTTCTGTAAAAAAAAGAGAAAAGTGGAGTAAATTCAATTCACTTGTTATTTTCGTATAAACAGTTTCATTTTTCACTAAAAAATATGAACTTTCGAATGAAAGAGGTGATTTTTAAACCAAAAAGATGAATTTTTAACTAAGAAGATCAATTTTCTTTTGCCAAATGGAATTAAACAAAAAAATTGGCAACGAATAATTGGATTTTAAACCAAGAAGACTTATTTTCTGAAAGTAAGGACGAATTTTTAATGAAAAAAAGGGAAATTTTTAATAAAATACTTGAATTTTACAACAAGAAGATTAGTCATAGATCTTTAACAAAAAAACATGAATGTTTAACAAGTAGCTGAATTCTCCACCAAAAAATATAAATTTACAATCAGTTGCATTGTTAACCAAAAAAGACGAATTTGCAACAAAATAGAGGAATTTTTAACCAAAAAGTTCAATTCTTAATCAAAATAAATTTTTCAGTCGGGAACGATAAAGTCAACCAAATAAAAATTTGAAGTGGTAAATGATAGTGCATACAAAATACAAATTTTGAATGAATATTTGCTTTTTGATCTTTATTGGTTCTTTTGTTTGTAAGATTATAGAAATATCAATCCTGCAAGATTCTTGAAAAAATTAAAAAAGATTTTTGAAGATTTTAGACTTTTCGAAGAAGTATAATTTTTTATTTTATCTAACAGTATTTTGCAAAAATTTAAAAAAAATTTAATTTAATTTAAAAAAATTAAATAAATTGCTTCTAACTCTTCCAAATATTTTTCGACATTTGTACAAATCTTTTGGAATATTTTGAAACCTTTTTAATCATATTAGAATCATTTCCAAAACATTTAAACCTTCTAAATATCTTTTAAAATTATTCGATTATTTCTTTCGAGATTTTGTTATGAAAATTTTATGAATCTTTTAAAATCCTTTTAAATATTTCCATTGATTAAATGAAAAGTATATTTTAGTACGAACATACATATTTTGGGTGCTGAAATATCTAATTTATTATTTCTTTTAAATATTTTTAAATAGTTTCTCCGAAATTCTGAATTGTCGCTTAAAAGTTAAAATAACTTTAAAAAACTTTATCTTTTTAAAAAAAAAGCAAGAAAACTTTTCACATTATTTCCAGGTTTTTTAATTGACATGGTAATTATAAAAAGTTTAATTTTTTACATTTCCGCTCAATTATAACAAACTTATTAACATTTTTAAACATTGGAACTTTTATATAATTACGAAGCAATTTTTTTTAGATTGCGTGAAAATTTCATTTAGAATAAGGTCAACTCCTGGGATTTCCTGTTCTGTTTCTTGCACTGAAAAAATGTAATTTCAATATTACATGTCATGCTTTCACGATGATTAATCATGATAAAGAGAAACGAAAAGTAGGAAAAAATTCATAGTTTTGTACACGACTAAAACCAGAAATATCTCTCTTTATCAAATTAAATTTCGTATCTCAAACTACAACCTCTTTTCATTGATTTTTTTTGAAAATATCTTATTCAGATAACTTTAAATTTTTCATAAATTTAAAGTTTGCAGACTCTTTTTTTAAATGGCAAAAAATTAAGAGTTCGTCCAATCAGGAACAAGTGTTTCCCGACAAACAATAATTTTCAATTGTTTCAAGTAATTTCGAGATGGTTCGAGTATCAATTGAAAATGGCGTCATGCGCTTTTTAATAATTGGACAAGTAGCTAAAACGCGCTACGCGCGCGCATTTCTGTTTTTAGGAACCTCGAAAGAAGTGTTTAATTTGATGGATCAACAATTTAAAAAATTTTAATAGAAAACTTTAATAAGAAATTGCAATAAATTTAACCAATTTTTCTGAACTCTGGAGAATTGTATTGTGTAATAAGTTTCATAAATAAAAACTTTAGAAAAACTTTATCTGTTAACCAATAAAGGGTTTTCATTTGTTCATTTTTTTAAAAATAATTTCAATATATTAATTAGGTAGTATGTATGTTATTTGAACCTTATGATTTGAATCTTAAATAAAAACAGTTGAATTTCTGCAAATAAAGAATAAGTTGTAACCTTATAGCTGAATCTTCAACTGAAAAGAATTAATTATGTCCAAATGCATAGTTATGCAAAAAAGAATAAATTTAAAGAAAAAAAAAGAATTTTCTACAAAAAATTTAAATTTTTTAACACAAAAATATAATTTTCTAACGAAATAGATGAATTTTAAACAAAATATTAAAATTGCTAACCTAAGCAGATAAATTTTTTTACCAGAAAGACTAATTTTCAATATAAAAGTTAAAATTTTAACTAACAAAAAAGTTTGTCTGCCACGAAAGAATAACATTTTCATGGAAATTGTCATTTGAGGGGATAGATGATTTCCAATATCAAATAAAAATTAAGAATTATTATTTATTTTTTAGGTTAATCCGAGAAAGGATAAAATACGAGTCCGTAAAATAGATATTTAAGACTTTTGAAAGTTTTAAAAATAAATATCTTCTAAATTAATTCGAATTATTCATAAAATTTTGAAAAATCTCTGAAAATTAACAAAATTGTCTTAAATCTTTCAGATTTATTTCGACATTTGCAGAAATTTTCTAACATGTTTTTAAACTTTTCTATATTTTCTTGAAAAATCACTTTTTCTAAGTGACAGGAATTTAAATTTTTTTAGGAATCTCAAGAAAAGTTTTTTATTTGCTTGAATCCTTTGAAATTTCTTCAAAAGTTTCGAAAATATGGTCAAAACTTTTAAAAATTTAAATTTCGTTTCGAATGTTTGTGCATCTTTTCAAATTTGAAATTACTTTATAATTTCCGAAATATGTAAAACTTATAAATATCCTTTAAATTTATTCAAATTTTAAACAAACATTTTTCAATATCTAAAAATGTAAAAATTGCATTTAAATGCAACAAAGTTCTTCTAGATTCTGTTTGGACAATTTTGGAAATCTATCGAAAGGTTTTAAAGCCTTTTTCAATATTCTTTAAAAATTGGATTTTAAAAATAAAAGGCAGTTAAAATTTTTCCGGGAATTTTAAGAATTTTTTTATCTTGAAACCTCTTAAAATCATTAAGAAGCGACAAAATTTGTTTTTCAAAATCTTCAAAAATGTACGTTTTTTCTAACTTTGCAAACACGATAATAAAAAAATTTAGCTTTAAAATCCTCTACATTTTATTTCGATATCTTAGAAAATAAATTTATATGTTTTGAAATCGTTGTCAATTTTCTCTTAAACTTAATTTTATTAAATTAAGTATCAGTTTAAATTTTCCCAGAAATTTAAAGACATTTTTTCATTATCGTGAAACCTGTCAAAATTTTTCAGAAGCTTCAAAAGTTTGATTTCAAAATATTAACAAATGTACGTTTTTTCTAACTTGTTAAAAATGTTTTCATGTGGTTTTATTGTGGTCAATTTTATTTTTAATTTATTAAAAAAAAATGAGTTTAAATTTTACCAGGAATTTTAAGACATTTTTTTTATCCTCATGAATCATTTAGAAATTCCAACAAAAATATTATTTTATTAGAAATTTTAAAAAATTTACACATTCGATTTTGAATGTCAAAATACTGGGCAGCTTTGTTCCCTTGATTATTATTATTATAAAAAAAGTTATTATTTTTATTATTAAGTATGTATAATATTTGTATAACCTTACTATTCTCAAAAGCCAAAAGTTTTTAGCCTTTTTATTTTAAATTGGGAAAAGAACTAATTTCGAGATGGTTCGAGAAATAATCGAAAATGGCGCCATGCGCTTTTTAATGGATAGAAATAGATTAAAAAATAAATGTCGTTATTTAGTTGTAAATCTTGTCTTTACTTTTTTAGAGCTCAAAAATTATTTAATTTTATTGAAGATATAATTTGATTTTTAAATACTACCAGGAGTGTAAATTAAAGTAGAGAAACTCCATAAAGTGTTAGGAGGTGTACGACAAAGGCGAGCCACATGGGACTGGCTGAATGCATGGCAGGGCGTCATTCATGTCCACCTCACGGTATCGACGCCTTTTCACCTGGATACCATACAATAGCCACACTGGGCACTCACATAATAAAAATGTAACGCTACACCCTTTAGAATGAGGCTCTCTACCCAATACCAAAAATAACTCCGTTATGTTCATGTTTTCCTGGTAAAAGCGTCCCCTACAGAATTGTTAAGGGTGAAACGTCGCGACGTCATAAAACCCCTGTTTTTCTAAAAAAAAAAAAAACAATATCAAAATTTAAACATATATAGGTCAATCAAAATAGACAAATAAGGGCTGTCCGAAAATGCACTCCAAAATTTTTGTTTAACTCTAGAGGGAAAAACAACCCCCCCTCCCCCCAGAGTGTCCATTATCAGAAAAATTAAATCTGTATTTTTTTTTTTTTTTGAAATTCAAACATTAAAATATGGCAGCCGCACTTAAAAATCCCAATTAATTAACATGGGAAAATTTTGGATTAAACTTGGAAACTGTATTAAAAAAAACCCTTCCCGCCCCAAATATGACCGAAAAATGAAGAAACTAAATTTTTACGTATTATTGTTAATTTTCACGAATTTCGGTCATCCTTTTTCATAAAAATAATTACTAATTGATTATTCAAATATCCACCTCAGTGGCGGATGAAGACAATTTAGCATCCTAGGCAGTTGCGAAATTGCCGCCCCCTCCACTCCATACTTTTCTTCGAACGATTAAATAAGTTTTTCAGCAGGGGTGAATAATATTGATAAGAGGATATGATTATTATGCCGCTTATTTGTTATTTAATAATAATACTCATAATAAATTAGAACTAAACATTTTAATTCGCAATTTCGAAATGTTTTAAATTTTTCCGCCTCTGAAAAGTTGCCCCTCTAGGCAATAAATAAAATGAATACTCGTATTTTATGAATAAAATTTAATATGTTTGATTTTTTGCAGTAGTGAATTATGAAAATATAATTATTTAAGCAATTACTTATTGCTCACTTTCAAAACTTCTCAAAAATGAACCAGAGTTTAAAAAAATTTTATTTGTTTAAAGAATTTTTATTTGATTTAGCAGTTTTATAAATTCATTTAATTAAACCTTCTTTGATTAAAGAATGTCTAATATATTATAATATAATAATGATGAATAATGTAAAAATATTAAATATTAATTGATACATATACTTTTATAATTTTATTTTGACTCCTACGATTTATTTAATAGTACACCAAAAAAAGTTGTAAGATATTTTTACTCAATTTGAGGGAAATTGAAAGAAAAAAGAAGCAATCATTAATTTTTCAAACAATGACATGAAGGTCTTAGCAGAATTTACTACTCCTCAAAATCATTCGTCATCATGTTTAATTCATAAAATACGATTTTTCAAATATTCTTGGGCCAAAAAATTATTCAACAAATTTTGCTTGTTGCAAAAATAAAAAAAATATTGATGTATTATGTCTATACACTATAAAGTCAAAACACAATTGTGCGTGTTTTTTTTATGTTATTTGTTTTAAGTTTTCAAAAATAAAAATTGTTTAAAGGAATAGAAATTCCTTAAACATCAGGAGATGTTTCTAAATGTATTAATATTATGCAATTATTCAACATTATCAATTTTATGCAATTATTCAATTAAAATTAACACAAGTGGTAAACCAATTTGATAGAAAAATGTACATTTCTGGCTCAATTTTTAGATAAAATTGAAAACAACCAAGAATTATTTGTTTCAATAATCACGTAATGTTTTTTAAGAAACACATAACTCGAAGCAATGACTAACTATTACATTTAAATCAGAAAGTATAATTATTTATACATTTTTTTGAAAAAAAATTGTATAAAAAATAATGGAGGATATTTAAATTTCCCATTAGTGATTATTGGTATTAAAAATATGGCAGAAATTGCTCAAAATTAACAATAATACGTAAAAATGTATTTTTTTTTATGTGTTTGGTTCATATTTGCTGGGCAGTATTTGTATGTGTTTGTGCTAATTAAATGAGATTTTAAAGTGTCCGGTGAAATGTCTTGTAGTTTTAATTTCGGAAAAAATTGACGGATTTTTTTCCACCGGAAATGAACATTTTTTGGAGGGTGTCTTGCCCTTAGGCTTGAAAAGCGTTTTTCAAGCAAATTGATCAATCTTTTTTACAGAAATAAATTCTTTACAGAAAGTGTAATGGTGGACATTTCAACTAGAAAATATTTTGATTTTCAATAAAAAAATTGTGAAATTTAATGAAAAAGTAAGAAATTTGAACAAAATAGTGGAATTTTTGACCAAGAAAGATTTTTTAATCAACAAATAAAAAAAATCTCATCCAAATTGTTAAATTTTTAAGTCGTAAAGACGAATTTTTTTAAAAAAAGTTGAATATACAACACAAAAATATGCATTCTCGACAAGAATAAATCAATTTTCTACCGGAAAAAAACAAAAAATTTTCAACAAAAAATAAATTATTCAATTTTCAGTTAGAGGAATAAATTACATTTGTATAAAAAAAATTAAAGGAATAAAATTCACTTAAAGTCTTACATACAAAATAAATTATTTAATGAAAGAAACTTGTTTATAACCAAAGAAATGAATTTTCAACTAAAAAGGGGAATTAGTCACCAAGAAGATTAATTTTCTACGTTCAAAGGAAAAGCTTCAACAAAATTTAGAAATTTTTAAGCAAATAGTTGCATTTTTAGCTAAAGGAAATAAATGCTTAAAGAAACATGCAACAGTTAAATTTTGTGTTAAAAAAATAATTAAAAATATTATAACTTTTCAAGAGATTCGATCAATTTTGTTCCAGAAATATTAAAAAATTATATTCTCTTGAAATCTATAAAAATTCCTAGGAAAGCTTCTTTAACCTTTGTTCGAAAACTTTACATATCTACATTTTGCTAAAAAAATTCAAAATTTTTCAGGTCTTACATTGTTTCGGAATCTTTAAAAAGCTTTTAAATATCTATTAAACTTATTCGAATTTCTTTTAAACTATTAATATAGAAAAATTAAAACATTCTACATTAAAATCTGTACATTTTGTACAAATTTTAGGAACGCTTGTTCTTCTAAGAATTCATCAGGAATCCTACAAAAAATGTGGAGCCATTCTTTTGAAGCCTTCAAAATTCTTGTATAGGTTTTTTATTTAAAATTTCAAAAATCTACACATTGTTTACAATTTTTTTCAAACTTCCCAAGATTTAAATTACTAATTTCAAATCTTTTGAAACCTTGTAAAACATCTAAATATCTTTTAAAATTAATCAAATCTTTTCAAAAAATTGTTAAAATTATACAAAATTGTTTTACAATGTTTCCGACTCTTATCAAAAAAATTGATAAAGCTTTTAAAATATTTAAAAATGTTTCTTAATATTAAAAAAATTTTAAATGTATAGTTTTAAATTTATTAATTCAGTATCATTTCAAAATTTATAAGTATCTCTTAAACTTACTAGTTTTTTTCGAATTTTGTAATGGTGCAAAATTTCATAATTCTGCTACAAAATCATTTATATGCTGTTTTGAATTTGTTTCAAATCTTTCCGAGGTTTTTGTTAGAATTAATTTGCAAAAATAAAAAAATTGTAAAAAACAAAAAATAAATTTTTTTGAAGTTTTAGATTCTCTTTCTACATATTTTTAAATCTTAGAAACTGAGAGTATTTCTTAACTAAAACCTAAATCCTTTGAAATTTTCCCAAAAATCTTATTGTCCTTACCGGACATTTTTTGTTAACTATACTTATTTTTTTATCGGTAAAATCAAAATTAGAATATTGTAAGCTTCTGTCTTGTTCCAAATATTAAAAAATCTCTTACAATTAAAATTGTCTTTTGTATAAATACTGTTTAGAAAAATTAATAGATAAATTTCATCATGGAATAAAATCGTAAATTTGAAAATTTTGATTTATGAAATTAATATTGCAAAAAATTTGTAATCGTTTTTAATGGATGAACAAACTGAAAAAAGCCAGTAAAAGTCATATTGACGCAGTATGAATCGAATCAGGGCTTCAACAATAGTGCATGAAGAATCTGATGACTAAGATTTTTCAAAAAGGATATTTTTAAAATTAAATGCATTGATATTCTTGTCAAAAATTTAATTGAAAATGGATGATTTTTTTTCAGGTCCTAGGATTCGAAAATACATACTTATGGCACAAAAACGAGAATCCGGATCAAAGAAAAAGGGGAATCACCCACTCTAATAAGCCTCTAAATTATTCAGCAAATGTGAGTTGTTTATAAACTAACTTCTTAAATGTTTCCATTATTTCAGAGTATTGATTCTAATTTGTCGACGTAATTAATTACCTAATTTCTGATTTCATCTATGACAGGTAAAATAATCTTATGAAAAAACGAAAAAAAATCTGCCATGGCTCCGCTTGTGAATAGTGGCGTTCCCGGTTCTTAAATATTATTGATTTTTTCACTTAATAATTATTTTCTAATCTGACTGAATTTCTTTTCCAACATGCATGATTTTTATTAACACAGATATTGTGGGCAGAAGAACAAAAAGTTATTATTCGCTATAAGAGGGATTACGTTGTTCTGGACGACCCAGAATCAGAAAAGCCCTTGATAAGAGAAAAACGCCTGCCCTTCGATTCCAGTCAGTCAGAATGCCATGGTTTATGCCCGAGAGAAATTGATAATAAGAAACAAAATATGAATAGTCTGACATCAGATGAAAAAACAGATCTGAAATTTTTCAACGACGAACTTTGGGATCAAGAATGGTATTTGGTAACGAGTTTCATCACATTTGGTCCTATAAAGCAAGAATAAAATTAGCTTTTTTGCATTAATTTCAAATTTGTCTCAAGGTGATTGATAACAGAATTATTATTTTTATTAATCTACCATTTAATTCATTTTCTCAATATTGATCGTTGTTTTCTATTTATTAAATTTGTACTTTACAAGGGGAGACCGCTAATCGTAACTGTTAATTTTGGTTGATAATTTTTTCAATTAAACCTGAGTATTAGTTTATCAAAACAGTAATTTGCATTTTCAAAATGGTGATGCACGATTTGAAGAATAATTATTTTTAACATATTTAAGATCGAATATACTAATTTTAAAATGCTTTAGTTTTTAAACAAAGTTTGAAATTGTTAAATTTTGAATGCTTTAATTTCAACGTTTGTGAAGTGACTAAACTTGAAAGGTTTATAATATTAAAAAATTTTCGATATTGAAGGGTGAAGGTAAAATTAAATTTTATTTAGAGAAATAATATTTTATCTAAAGTTAAGAAAAATTTAATTTTTTAAAAAGCGAATCACTTTGAATGCCACTTCATAGTGCATAAGATGATACATATTGATAATACATTCATCGATTTCAAAACTTCCATCTTTTGGATTTTAAAATAACATTGTTTTGAATGCTCAATTTTAAAACAGTTTAACGTTTCAGGCCTTGAAAAACCCGAAGTATTTTTTTGCTTCACGAGCCTAAAATAAAAAATATTTACCACAACATTTTTCAAATTTACGAGCTTTTTAATTTCAAATCTCACAATTTTATAGTTTTAAATGCGAATATTGCGAATTTAAGGAGAATTTAACCATTAAATCTTTAAAAAATTTTATTATTGAAAGCTTCGGTAGCCAGTTTTAAATTTAATAGTTACAAACTTAAATATTCTAAATGGTGCACTTTCAACTTTGAACTTACTGAAAAAGGTTTTTTTGAATTCTAGAAAATTACAGAATACAAAATTGAAATACTTAATAGTATCACAATTAACAGTGTTCGAAATTTGGAAATAAATTTTTTCAAATTTAATTTTTCCGAAATAAATTTAAAAGCAATTAAAAATAAAGGCAATAATTCCTGAAATTGAAGCTCTAAAAGTTACGGGATTTAAGAAGCAGGAATTGCAAATTTCATTATCTTCTTTGAATGTTACAAAATATTAAAAATTGCAAACTGAACTTTTGAAAAACAATATTTCGAATTGAAAAGCCTAATATTCTGCAATTGCAAGCGCCGTGTTTAAATCGCATTATAGCATACCTATTTCGTTGATGAGCGTCAATTTATTTTTGATCTTGGAAAAATTTTATATTATGCAATTTAATAACTTCAAATTTCAATAGTTTCGAATTGAAAAGTTTAAATTTTTTATATATTGAACTTTGAATGTTTTGAATTAGAATTATTATAATTTCAATTCCTTTGCATTTTAAGTGATCTAATTTTAAAAATTCTAATCTTAAAATAATAAATTTATAAAGTTTTTCAAAAAGTGTCCTAATTTCAAAATTTTAATGTAAAATCATTTAATTTCGATATTTTTAATTCCAAATGAAATGTTTTAATTTAGTGAAAGCTTTGAATTAGGTATACGATAAGATTTCATTTGCTCCTTTCTAAGAAAATTGTAATATTTAAAAAGTTTGAGTATGTAATTTTTCTATTTCGAGCGTTTTGGTTCTAAAAATGTTAAATTTTAAAGTATTCAGTATCAAAAGCGTTACTTGGGTTGACACACCCTTCATTAAGTAAAACGTTTTTAATCCAAAGTCGTTTAATATTTATAAAAATTTTAAACGCTTCAAATGTGAAATTATTCATTATTGTTGAAATTATTTTTACTTATTAATGTGCCTAATTCAATAACTTTTTGATTTTTCAACAAATTTTTGAATGGTTTAATTTTTAACTCTTAAATGTAAAATAAGTCCAAAATGTAAGTTCGAATACCTAAAGTACAAATAAAATATAAATATATATATTCATTTAAATGAAAAACTAATGCATCAGGATTAAATTAGGGTTTAGCCGCTTTTGAAATTTAATAATTCTGTGAAATTTCTTTAAATATTCTCAAATACTTTGACAACTCTTAAAATATTTTTAAATGCCTCGGATTCTCTAGAAATCTCTTAAAATTTCTTGAAATCTTTTCAAATAACTTAAAAACCTTACAATTGTTGGAGTTTTTCATAAAATATTTGGAAAAACATTGAAATGTTGCCTGGATAGACAATTTTAATTTTATTAGTTTTAAATGTTAACATTCTAAATTGTTTAGTGTCAACTTTTAACGTTCTAACTATGCAATTTATTCATTTTGAATTGTGAAATTGGTAGTTTTTAAATTATTATTATTTGTATGTAATAACAGTCCAATATTGTATAATAACAGAAGCCTTACAAATATTGAATTTAGTTTTAATTTCTCATTGTTAAATTCTAATCACTTCAAATTAAAAATTGCATTATTTTAAAAGCTGTAAATGATTTTACTCGGAAAGTTTTTATATTGACACATTTTCAAAATTTAGATCTGGAATTATATTCTTTTAAAATTCTTTATATCAAAATAATATTTTTTTAATCTTTACCGCTTAAAAGGAAAATTATACAATTTTAATTCATTCTCATTCCATTTAAAATATTTTCATTTAAAAAAATTAAAGCTAATCTAAAATTTTTTCATATGGAACGTTTTTAATTCAAAAGAGTTCAATTTTTTGTTTTATAGTTACTTAATTGCCATTTTTAAAAATATTTCATAGTTACTTAATTAACATGATTAAAAATTAATAAATAAAATAAAATTAATTAAAGATCAGCCGATATTTGAAGAGAATTATTTAAGTTAGTGGAAGTCAAATACATTTTCTAAGTACCATTTGATGGTAAGTTTCATGAAAGGATATTTACCATCCACTCTAGTAATATTTCCCTTACCGTATGATTTAGCAAGACACAAGGTCAAGTAGTAATCTTCCTAAACTCGACCTGAATGTTTTACCTTTGTACCAACGGGGGATAACTGGTCGAGGTATAAGGGTAGCAGTTTTGGATGATGGACTCGAACACACTCATGATGACCTTCGAAACAATTACGTAAGTCTGATTTAGTTTACTTAGTTACACAACTCTCTCACAGATGGCCAGCAGAGTACTTTTTATCCAAAAATCGACTTTATTTTTTATGTCGATATTATGACTTATTTTTGTTTTCTCTATTAATTGAAAGCTGATGGAATATATTTATTGCAAAATCAATAACAAATATGCATATTCAACAATTTATTAATCAACTGTATTTGAATAAATATTATACAATATATAAGCTGACCGATTCTAGTTTAAATAAGACAGGCATAAAAAAACGAAGTTCAAAATAACTTGTACCTGTCAGTTCCTAACCGCTTTTGGATTATTCATAAAGAAAAATTCAGCATTAAATTTTAGAGAGATTTATGTGGCCTGATTTTTATTTCTTTTTACATTCTCATCACAGAAGGTATTAGATTTGTGTCAAATTTGAACCCGACCCCCATTTTTTTGTCCATTATCCACGTTTTTAGACCAACTTAATCCAAAAAACAGGTTTTTACGAATGTGTCTCTCTGTCTGTCTTTTTCCAAAATAACTTTTGAGAAAATTAGTCTATTAGATTGGCCTTAAATATACTCCTTAAGTGTCCTAAATTAAAGGGTAAGTTTGTCAGCCAGCAATTTTTGATAAAAATTCAAAAAGTGGGCACATTTTGAATATTTTCGATAACAACTTTTTTTGATATTGAAAAATACTATATTCGTTTATTTATAGTATCTAAAAATTCAAACAATTTATTTAATGACTTTTTTCATAAAATCAAAAAATACCAGAGTTATAGTATTTGCAAAATTCTAAAAAAACACGAAAATGAAAATTTTAAGCCAAATAACGGACGATATAAAGAAAGTCAAAATAGAAAAATGTTGCTTTTTAAATGTCCTGCAATATTATCATAATAACTTTTTGAATTTTCTTGAAAAATTAAAATTTTGAAAGCACACAAAATAATGAAAAACCCAAAAATTACATTTTTCGGCCAAACTGTGTCAAATACGGTAAAAAAATTTTGCATTTGAAAAAGATCTACAAATTTGTTATCAACCACTTTTTGACAGGATGCGCTTTTGGCTTTACATATGAAAAACACCATTAACAGTAAAAAAATGTGCCTGCTGCATGCGCACATTCTCATCAAAACTTTTGTCTTTTAATTTCTTTTTTGGCTTGTGTATGTGGTTCGAAGTATTTAATTTTTTAATGTGTTTAATGCTATTTTTTACAATTAAAACCAAAAACAGAGCTGTCAAAAAGATATTCATTACAAATAAATCATTTTTACATTCTCAACAGAGATGGTGTGAGATTTGTGTAAAATCCCCCCCCCCCCCATTTTAATCAAAAGATCCGCGTTTTGAGGCCCTCTGCATCCGAAACACAGGTTTTTCCGAATATGCCTGTATGTCTGTCGGTATTTCTGTATACATGTATGCCTGTCTGTCTGAGCACGAGAACTTTTAAAAAAATCATTTTATTAGATCGGCCTTTAGTACACTCGTTAAGTGTCCTAAACTAAAGGTCAAGTTTTTAGTCAGCCATTTTAAAAAAAAGTCAAGCAGTGAACTTCTAAATGCCCTGCCAGATTATCAGAACAACGTTGAATTTTGTTGAAAAATCCAAAATTTAAATTTTGACAGCATACAAAATAATGCAAAATCCAAAAATTAATTTTTTTCATTTAACAATTTCACAGCATTTAAAAGATTCTCACATATATAAATGCATAACAATATATATAATTAAAAATTTCCCATAAGGAGATACGTGATACGCACGAGATACGTGATGAGAATGTGATGTTTAAATCGGAAGGAGGTTTAACAAAAGAGAATTCACCATGACCAAATTACTGTTGTCGATGCTTTCAGCTTTAGTTTTAAAAAGGCTCTGTACAACGATCGAGCGCGAAGCGCAAGATAAATATATTATCGAGCGCGAAGCGCGAGATCCAATAGTTGCGCACCTCAGGCGCGCTCAACACTGCGAGCGAAGCGAGCTGCGGGTATAGTTCGCTATTTAAACTCAAATTGCCATAACTTCGCCGAAATTGATTTTTTTTTTAAAATGGAAAAATACGTGTCACCAGGGTCGTATCGAGGGGGGGGGGAGCGACACGCCCCTAAGCTTTTCAAATTTTTCATTTTCCAAGAATGCTAATTGATTCATAGCTTTTTTATTCAAATAGAAGAAAATTATTATTTCAACTTGCGAAAATGTAAAGATATAACTCGGCAAATCGACGACCTCTTTTAATTGAAATCTCGGGAAATATATTTAGATCGACGATGTTAAATTGACTGTTCTGTGGAATTAATAATTTTCAGAGACTTATTAATTACTAAATTCTTGCTTTTTATTTAAAATAAGTGTCTAAAAATGTTTGAATCTGAAATTTAATTAATCTATTTCAATTAAAAATGTCTTTCTGGGCTTTGTAATCGAATTCTCAAAAATTTACAGGTGTAAAATTGAAAGAACAAACTATTTCCCATTAAACAAGTTTAAATGAAATGGAGAAAATCTGCAAATTTAGAATTTTTAACTTTCATAAATTATAGAGTTCAAAGATTCAAATTCAATTGAAAAAATATAAATCCACGTTATCATTTCCAATGCTCTGAATTCAAGAATGAATCAATGAACCTTGAAAAGCTCTAAATTTTGATTTCCAAATCTCGAGAAATCTAGAAGTTGTTTTAATTTTTTCCAATTTAAAATTATTTTGGAAGTATTTTCAGAACTGCTATATATGTTAATAAGTAATAAATGGTACAAAATCCATGCTTCTCATAAAAAAATCTCCACTTCAAACGCTTTTAATTTTTAATTGTTCATGACTTCAAGTCTGCATTTTGAAATTCTTAAAATTAAAAATATCAGCTTAAAGTGGTTAGTGTCATAATTAAAAAAGATAAAAATTCAACTTGTTAGTTTAAAAGCTGTTAAAATCGAACTTAGACAGATTTTTTTCTAAAAATTTCTAAATTTCCCGGTAAAAAAAATGAATTCAGCAAAATAGACTGCCTTGAGGCACCGGATTTCACTTCGTCAGAAAACTTATATGTAATGCCTGATTACACCTGGTTACGCAACACATGACCTAAACACTGATTGACTGAAAGTGAACTGAAGCGATTGTCCTGCGAAATTTTCGTTACTGGTCGGCTTTACATCGACGAGCGGAAGGTTAACTACACGCGCATAGAATTGTTGGGCGGAGCAAAACTTTCGTCTTGAAACTGTCGTATAGGAAGCGTTGCCAACTTTAATTTTAATGACCTACGTTGTCGAGAGTTTCGATCAGCTGGCTTGTTTAAATTATATGAGTTGGCAAGACTACTTCCGCCCTGTTTTCGAGGCGAAAGTTTCGCTACCCCAAAAGTACTACGCGCGTGCAACTAACCTTCCGCTCGTCGGTGTAAAGCCGACCCATGTCTGGACCTGGAGATGACTGAAGCAGACGACAGAATTAACCGCGGGGATACTGTCCGCTTTTTTTCAAACACTCCTGCGCTGTTGTGGAGTTTTTCCGCTGACCAACAGCGTGGCTCTCTCGCCCCCTTGGACCCCCTTGTCGTCTATAAAGGGAACTTTTCCTACGGGACTCCAGTGTATAATTCGATGGTTCGGCCCCCACCCAGAAAAGTAAGGTCCTCCGCTTCGGTGAATAATATTTTAATTTTTCTAATAAAAACCAGTGAAATTGAACAAAAAAAAATTAATTTTGAAGCAAAATAGTTGATCAATCCTGGCCTACAGCACATTTATTTTGACGCAAGCAGTTGTATTTGAAACAAATAAAGATTCAATAAGAAAGATGGAAAAAGTATGAATTTCTATGATCAGTCGGCAAAAAATCTTTGCAGCTTTATTACTCGGCAAGAAAAAATCGCAGAAAGTTGAGCTAAAGACTGGAACATTTTTCAACGTTTTACTTTTAAAACAATGTCAGTTTGATTTTCTTAGAACATTTTTTGTCTTTTCAATAACAGAAAATGTGTGACAAAACAGGAGAGATTACCCTCAACTTTCAGTACGTCGACTTTTTAATTCCTCCGTATGTTAAATAAATGTTACCAAAAATTTGGAAAAATTGATGAATATTCTGTAACAAGTGTTTAAGATAAGGGAATTTTCAATACTTCAATTTAATAATTATTTTCATTAGTAGAGTTAAAAATGTAAAAAATTAATATCTCAGCTGTGGATACAGAATTTAAGCTGAACTTTACCTTAAAAAAATATTGAAAAACGTCCGCTCACTGCAGCTTTTACAATTCATGTTGTTTAAACTTCTAATTAAAAAAAAAAAAAAAATATTCGATTTTTCGTTACTGGTGTGATTGAGCATGAAAAATCATGAAATGTGACTCAGAGTACAACTTCTTTTTTGAAATATTGAGTAATTTCTTAAACAATTTTCTGTTCCCAAAATTATGAAAATATATAATTAAATATTCAAATAATTTTTAATTATTTCAACAATCATCATTTGTCTTAAAAGTATCGTTACTTTTTCAAGTTGTGAACATTTTTTATCTGTCGGAATAAATTATAAAAAGTTGAAGAATACTGAGAGTAGAACTTGTTGCTTAACATATTTGGTCAATTATAAGTAGTTTTTATCTGTTCAAACAATTTTTTCTTCCTAAAATCATGAAAACGTATTATTGTATTATATATTATTATATTATCATGTATACGAGTTTTTCAGTATTGAAACTCATTAAGATCGTTATTATTCCGACGCTTTTGATTCAGTCATTAATAATTTTTATTGGCAGTTAATATTTTCAGATGAAACCGGTGAATCGAGAGGCTTCTTTTAAGCTAGATTTCAGCCTAAAATCTCTATCCACAGACGAGATATTTTTTTAAAAAATAAATTGTCGCAGTCGGCAAATTCCACTTATTTAGTCGGCATTTATGACAATACTCACCCCCAGACATCCAAAACGTTCGCTGCGCCCTGTCACTTTATTTTCTCTGAAATTAAGATATTTTATCAGCGAATAATACTGCATAATAAGTCCCATAATTGTTTTAATTCCAAAATTTCATTAATTAAAAAAAACCATAAGTGAAAGAATGAACTTTTTCCAACACTTGCATGAAAAGTGTGATTTTGCATGCCTTCACAGTGAATGCAAATGAAGTGATTTCAGAGCACTGGGAAAAAAGACAATTGACGCATGCGCAGTTGGCGATTTGACTCCCTACTAATAAGCATATTTTTAAATAATTTATTGGAACAATTCCTGATTGTTTTTAGCGACTTTCGCTTCGTAAAGATTTAGAAAGTCCGGTTTTCCCGAATTTTTCAAATAATTTTTAATTTTCTAGTTAAAGCGAGGCAATAATCAATTTAATTTAACATAATATTCTGCTATAATAGTTCTAGAATGTTTAAGTTTTTCACAATTTTTGCACCCTTTGCCCAATTTTTATTCAGTCAGGCAATAATGAATTAAAGTTCCAAACATAATTGTTTAAACGACTTGTTACTTTTTTATTCATGTTCTTTTCAACTAATGCTAAAAAGTTGCTTCTGCTTCTTAAGTATTCAACTTTTTGTCGGCATTTCAATTACAATTGAGACTCCGGATTCAATAACCACACATACAATTTTACCGAGCAAAAAGCAAGTCCCCTGCAGGCTTCAAAATAAATTTTCAATTTCAAATTTTTATAGGTCATACGCGGACGTAAATTTTATTGCACATCTTTTTTCCTCTAAACGAAAAGTTGTAGCTTTTGTAGTTTTCGAAATAAAGCCAAAAAACTGACTTTTTTGAAAAAGTCGATTTTAATCCGTTTTTCACTTCAACTCGTGCTCAGTGCTTCAGTTTTTAAAATTTTGTTATGAAAATTGCAGGGAATGTGCTTCAGGATGTCCTTCGATTAACAATTTAATGGGAATTCAAAGCCGTTGTTTTCAAAAATTATTATTAATTTTCTTCTGATGCTCAGCGCGAATCGAACATTTGTAACTTCCAGCGTTTCGTTTAGCGCGGGAATTTTGAGGAGACTAATAACTCTCAACGCAAAAATGTGGAGAAAGGTGTAATGAAGTTTTCTGGAAAGTTTCAGATCAAAATATTCGATAGTTTAGGAGCAGTTATGATTTTAGTGAACGTCAGCGCTGGAGTCTTTGAGCGTACTATGTACTCTGAGACTTTCCATAGTGTCATGTTCTCTCGCTAGTGAGTTGTTGCTTAAAATATGATATTATGCAATTTTTCAATGAATAACAGTCAAACGAAAATAAGTTAACAACATATTCATGAATTTTATGTAATTTTTCATGTATTTTTCCGTTTTCTTTAGATTTAAAAGTAGTATTCTCTTATGAACACCTAATGTTTACACCTATATTCGGCTTAACCTGTAAGCGACCTTGAACATGCATTTTGAAAACAAACCTATACACACTTTTTTGCAATTGGCTAAATCTATTTCAAAAATAAAACAGATAAGTTCGTCCTTAACTGATCAATGGATGTTGTACATCAGTGTTTTTAAGATTAACTCGGAAAACTTATACGTCTCTTAAAAGATAAGGAACACTGAATTTGATTTCTTAGTTAATATATGTTTAAATATTGAAAGTGAATAATTAAATAAGTAAATGTCATCGAGTTTGCCAGAAACTTCAACTGGAGGAAGAAAAAGAACTAAAAATGAAAAAAAATGCAATTTCCTTTGCAACTGCAACTCTAGTAACTATAGATTTGCAAATCTAGCAGCTCAGAATGCAGTTCAAGGTCGCTTACAGGTTAAGCCGAATATGTATGTAAACATTAGGTGTACATAAAAGAATCCTACATTTAAATCTAAAGAAAACGGAAAAATACATTGAAAATAAAATAAAATTAATGAATATTTTGTTAACTTATTTTCGTTGAACCGTTTTTTAATAAAAAATTGCATAATATCATATTTTAAGCAACAACTCACTAGCGAGAGAACGTGACACAATGGAAAGTCTCAAGAGTACATAGTACGCTCAAAGACTCCAGAGCTGACGTTCACTAAAATCATAACTACTCCCAAACTATCAAATATTTTGATCTAAAACTTTCTAAAAAACTTCATTACGCCTTTCTCCGCATTTTTGCGGCGAGAGTTGTTATCTTGCTCAAAATTCCCTCGCTAAACGAAACGCTGGAAGTTACAAATGTTCGATTCGAGCTGAGCATCAGAAGAAAATTAATAATAATTTTTGAAAACAACGGTTTTGAATTCCCATTTCAGTGTCAATCGAAGGATATCCTAAAGCACATTCCCTGTAATTTTCATTACAAAATTTCAAAAACTGAAGCACTGAGCACGAGTTGAAGTGAAAAACGGATTAAAATCGACTTTTTCAAAAAAGTCAGTTTTTTGGCTTTATTTCTAAAACTACAAAAATTACAACTTTTTGTCTTTGAAAGAAAAGATGCGCAATGAACTTTCACGTCTGGATATGCCCGTTAGAAATTTTATATCGAAAATTTATTTTTAAGCCTCCAGGGGACTTTCTTTTCGCTCGGTAAAATTTTATGTGTGGTTATTGAATCCGGAGTCTCAATTAGAGTCACATACAGGGTCCGTTCAATGAGTATTGAGACTGGTTCCAAAAATCAAAATTTAGTGCAGGTATCATTACAACTACTTAATAACATTCATAATACATTCCTCCTCCATCGATACACTGAGTTCGGCGTGTCTGCCGATACATATTGAACGGAGCCTGTACCCGAGTAAATATGCTTCGACTTGAGTTCGACTTGAATTGCCCCCAATCAAGACATGCTGAAGTGGAAAAAGGTCGACTTGAGCATGTCTTAGTTTTGAGATGTAGCCAGACTTCAATTTATGTCTTGGAGACAAGTTTCTATGTCTTGAAGACATAAATTAATCTCTTAAGTCAAATTTGTATGACTCCAACATGAGCGATTTATAACTTCGAGTGTACAGCTGTCCTAAGGTAAAGGATCATTCTGACTTTCATAAAAGCTAATCTTTGTCAATGATTAAACAATCTTGT